>NC_092271.1:5018727-5088727 GCF_036320965.1 Panulirus ornatus | reverse complement strand
GTGAATTGGATCGATGTGGTATACTGGGGTTGACGTGCTGTCAGTGGGTTGAATCAGGGCATGTGAAGCGTCTGGGGTAAACCATGGAAAGCTGTGCAGGTATGTATATTTGCGTGTGTGGACGTATGTATATACATGTGTATGGGGGTGGGTTGGGCCATTTCTTTCGTCTGTTTCCTTGCGCTACCTCGCAAACGCGGGAGACAGCGACAAAGCAAAAATATATATATATATATATATATATATATATATATATATATATATATATATATATATATATATATATATTATTTATTTACTTATTTTATTTATTTTGCTTTGTCGCTGTCTCCCGCGTTTGCGAGGTAACGCGAGGAAACAGACGAAAGAAATGGCCCAACCCACCCCCATACACATGTATATACATACACGTCCACACACGCAAATATACATACCTATACATCTCAATGTACACATATATATACAGACAAAGACATATACATATATACACATGTATATAATTCATACTGTCTGCCTTTATTTATTCCCATCGCCACCTCACCACACATTGAATAACATTCCCCTCCCCCCTCATGTGTGCGAGGTAGCACTAGGAAAAGACAACAAAGGCCCCATTCGTTCAAACTCAGTCTCTAGCTGTCATGTAATAATGCCCGAAACCACAGCTCCCTTTCCACATCCAGGCCCCACAGAGCTTTCCATGGTTTACCCCACACGCTTCACATGCCCTGGTTCAATCCACTGACAGCAAGTCGACCCCGGTATACCACATCGTTCCAATTCACTCTATTCCTTGCCCGCCTTTCACCCTCCTCCATGTTCAGGCCCCGATCACTCAAAATCTTTTTCACTCCATCCTTCCACCTCCAATTTGGTCTCCCACTTCCCCTCGTTCCCTCCACCTCTGACACATATATCCTCTTGGTCAATCTTTCCTCACACATTCTCTCCATGTGACGAAACCATTTCAAAACACCCTCTTCTGCTCTCTCAACCACACTCTTTTTATTTCCACACATCTCTCTTACCCTTACATTACTTACTCGATCAAACCACCTCACACCACATATTGTCCTCAAACATCTCATTTCCAGCACATCCACCCTCCTGCGCACAACTCTATCCATAGCCCACGCCTCGCAACCATACAACATTGTTGGAACCACTATTCCTTCAAACATACCCATTTTTGCTTTCCAAGATAATGTTCTCGACTTCCAAACATTCTTCAAGGCTCCCAGAATTTTCGCCTTCTCCCCCACCCTATGATTCACTTCCGCTTACATGCTTCCATCCGCTGCCAGATCCACTCCCAGATATCTAAAACACTTTACTTCCTCCAGTTTTTCTCCATTCAAACTTACCTCCCAATTGCCTTGACCCTCAACCCTGCTCTTATTCACACTTACTCTTAACTTTCTTCTTTCACACACTTTACCAAACTCAGTCACCAGCTTCTGCAGTTTCTCACATGAATCAGCCACCAGCGCTGTATCATCAGCGAACAACAATTGACTCACTTCCCAAGCTCTCTCATCCACAACAGACTGCATACTTGCCCCTCTTTCCAAAACTCTTGCATTTACCTCCCTAACAACCCCATCCATAAACAAATTAAACAACCATGGAGACATCACACACCCCTGCCGCAAACCGACATTCACTGAGAACCAATCACTTTCCTCTCTTCCTACAGGTACACATGCCTTACATCCTCGATAAAAACTTTTCACTGCTTCTAACAACTTGCCTCCCACACCATATATTCTTAATACCTTCCAAAGAGCATCTCTATCAACTCTATCATATGCCTTCTCCAGATCCATAAACGCTACATACAAATCCATTTGTTTTTCTAAGTATTTCTCACAGACATTCTTCAAAGCAAACACCTGATCCACACATCCTCTACCACTTCTGAAACCACACTGCTCTTCCCCAATCTGATGCTCTGTACATGCCTTCACCCTCTCAATCAATACCCTCCCATATAATTTACCAGGAATACTCAACAAACTTATACCTCTGTAATTTGAGCACTCACTCTTATCCCCTTTGCCTTTGTACAATGGCACTATGCAAGCATTCCGCCAATCCTCAGGCACCTCACCATGAATCATACATACATTAAATAACCTTACCAACCAGTCAACAATACAGTCACCCCCTTTTTTAATAAATTCCACTGCAATGCCATCCAAACCTGCTGCCTTGCCGGCTTTCATCTTCCGTAAAGCTTTTACTACCTCTTCTCTATTTACCAAATCATTCTCCCTAACCCTCTCACTTTGCACACCACCTCGACCAAAACACCCTATATCTGCCACTCTATCATCAAACACATTCAACAAACCTTCAAAATACTCACTCCATCTCCTTCTCACATCACCACTACTTGTTATCACCTCCCCATTAGCCCCCTTCACTGAAGTTCCCATTTGGTCCTTTGTCTTACGCACTTTACCTCCTTCCAAAACATCTTTTTATTCTCCCTGAAATTTAATGATACTCTCTCAGCCCAACTCTCATTTACCCTCTTTTTCACCTCTTGCACCTTTCTCTTGACCTCCTGCCTCTTTCTTTTATACATCTCCCACTCATTTGCATTTTTTCCCTGCAAAAATCGTCCAAATGCCTCTCTCTTCTCTTTCACTAATAATCTTACTTCTTCATCCCACCACTCACTACCTTTTCTAATCAACCCATCTCCCACGCTTCTCATACCATAAGCATCTTTTGCGCAAGCCATCACTGCTTCCCTAAATACATCCCATTCCTCCCCCACTCCCCTTACCTCCTTTGTTCTCACCTTTTTCCATTCTGTACTCAGTCTCTCCTGGTACTTCCTCACAAAAGTCTCCTTCCCAAGCTCACTTACTCTCACCACTCTCTTCACCCCAACATTCTCTCTTCTTTTCTGAAAACCCCCACAAATCGTAACCTTCGCCTCCACAAGATAATGATCAGACATCCCTCCAGTTGCACCTCTCAGCACATTAACATCTAAAAGTCTCTCTTTCGTGCGTCTATCAATTAACACGTAATCCAATAACGCTCTCTGGCTATCTCTCCTATTTACATACGTATACTTATGTATATCTCGCTTTTTAAACCAGGTATTCCCAATCACAAGTCCTTTTTCAGCACATAAATATACAAGCTCTTCACCATTTCCATTTACAACACTGAACACTCCATGTATACCAATTATTCCCTCAACTGCCACATTATTCACCTTTGCATTCAAATCACCCATCACTATAACCCGGTCTTGTGCATCAAAACCACTAACACACTCATTCAGCTGCTCCCAAAACACTTGTCTCTCATGATCTTTCTTCTCATGCCCAGGTGCATATGCACCAATAATCACCCATCTCTCTCCATCAACTTTCAGTTTTACCTATATCAATCTAGAGTTTACCTTCGTACACTGTATCACATACTCCCAAAACTCCTGATTCAGGAGTAGTGCTACTCCTTCCCTTGCTCTTGTCCTCTCACTAACACCTGACTTTACTCCCAAGACATTGCCAAACCACTCTTCCCCTTTACCCTTGAGCTTCGTTTCACTCAGAGCGAAAACATCCAGTTTCCTTTCCTCAAACATACTATCTCTCCTTTTTTCTCATCTTGGTTACATCCACACACATTAAGACACCCCAGTCTGAGCCTTCGAGGAGGATGAGCATCCTCGCGTGACTCCTTCTTCTGCATCCCCTTTTAGAAAGTTAAAATACAAGGAGGGGATGGTTTCTGGCCCCCCGTTCCCATCTCCTTTAGTTGCCTTTTACGACACGTGGGGAATGCGTGGGAAGTATTCTTTTTCCCCTATCCCCAGGGATAATATTATTTTTTTCTTTTTTTTTTATACTTTGTCGCTGTCTCCCGCGTTTGCGAGGTAGCGCAAGGAAACAGACGAAAGAAATGGCCCAACCCACCCCCATACACATGTATATACATACGTCCACACACGCAAATATACATACCTACACAGCTTTCCATGGTTTACCCCAGACGCTTCACATGCCTTGATTCAATCCACTGACAGCACGTCAACCCCGGTATACCACATCGCTCCAATTCACTCTATTCCTTGCCCTCCTTTCACCCTCCTGCATGTTCAGGCCCCGATCACACAAAATCTTTTTCACTCCATCTTTCCACCTCCAATTTGGTCTCCCTCTTCTCCTTGCTCCCTCCACCTCCGACACATATATCCTCTTGGTCAATCTTTCCTCACTCATCCTCTCCATGTGCCCAAACCACTTCAAAACACCCTCTTCTGCTCTCTCAACCACGCTCTTTTTATTTCCACACATCTCTCTTACCCTTACGTTACTCACTCGATCAAACCACCTCACACCACACATTGTCCTCAAACATCTCATTTCCAGCACATCCATCCTCCTGCGCACAACTCTATAATATATATATATATATATATATATATATATATATATATATATATATATATATATATATATATATATATATATATATATATATATATATAAAAGAAAAAGGCAGGAGGTCAAGAGAAAGGTGCAAGAGGTGAAAAAGAGGGTAAATGAGAGTTGGCCTGAGAGAGTATCATTAAATTTCAGGGAGAATATAAAGATGTTTTGGAAGGAGGTAAATAAAGTGCGTAAGACAAGGGACCAAATGGGAACTTTAGTGAAGGGGGCTAATGGGGAGGTGATAACAAGTAGTGGTGATGTGAGAAGGAGATGGAGTGAGTATTTTGAAGGTTTGTTGAATGTTTTTGATGATGGAGTGGCAGATATAGGGTGTTTTGGTCGAGGTGGTGTGCAAAGTGAGAGGGTTAGGGAGAATGATTTGGTAAATAGAGAAGAGGTAGTAAAAGCTTTACGGAAGATGAAAGCCGGCAAGGCAGCAGGTTTGGATGGCATTGCAGTGGAATTTATTAAAAAAGGGGGTGACTGTATTGTTGACTGGTTGGTAAGGTTATTTAGTGTATGTATGATTCATGGTGAGGTGCCTGAGGATTGGCGGAATGCTTGCATAGCGCCATTGTACAAAGGCAAAGGGGATAAGAGTGAGTGCTCAGATTACAGAGGTATAAGTTTGTTGAGTATTCCTGGGAAATTATATGGGAGGGTATTGATTGAGAGGGTGAAGGCATGTACAGAGCATCAGATTGGGGAAAAGCAGTGTGGTTTCAGAAGTGAGGATGTGTGGATCAGGTGTTTGCTTTGAAGAATGAATGTGACAAATACTTAGAAAATCAAATGGATTTGTATGTTGCATTTATGGATCTACAGAAGGCATATGATAGACTTGATAGAGATCCTCTGTGGAAGGTATTAAGAATATATGGTGTGGGAGGCAAGTTGTTAGAAGCAGTGAAAAGTTTTTATCGAGGATGTAAGGCATGTATACGTGTATGAAGAGAGGAAAGTGATTGGTTCTCAGTCAATGTTGGTTTGCGGCAGGTGTGTGTGATGTCTCCATGGTTGTTTAACTTGTTTATGGATGGAGTTGTTAGGGAGGTGAATGCAAGAGTTTTGGAAAGAGGGGCAAGTATGCAGTCTGTTGTGGATGAGAGAGCTTGGGAAGTGAGTCAGTTGTTGTTCGCTGATGATACAGCGCTGGTGGCTGATTCATGTGAGAAACTGCAGAAGCTGGTGATTGTGTTTGGTAAAGTGTGTAAAAGAAGAAAGTTAAGAGTAAATGTGAATAAGAGCAAGGTTAGGGTTGAGGGTCAAGTCAATTGGGAGGTAAGTTTGAATTGAGAAAAACTGGAGGAAGTAAAGTGTTTTAGATATCTGGGAGTGGATCTGGCAGCGGATGGAACCATAGAAGCGGAAGTGAACCATAGGGTGGGGGAGCGAGCGAAAATTCTGGGAGCCTTGAAGAATGTTTGGAAGTCGAGAACATTATCTCGGAAAGCAAAAATGGGTATGTTTGAAGGAATAGTGGTTCTAACAATGTTGTATGGTTGCGAGGCGTGGGCTATGGATAGAGTTGTGCGCAGGAGGGTGGATGTGCTGGAAATGAGATGTTTGAGGACAATATGTGGTGTGAGGTGGTTTGATCGAGTAAGTAATGTAAGGGTAAGAGAGATGTGTGGAAATAAAAAGAGTGTGGTTGAGAGAGCAGAAGAGGGCGTTTTGAAATGGTTTCGTCACATGAGAGAATGAGTTAGAAAAGATTGAACAACAGGATATATGTGTCAAAGGTGAGGGAACGAGGAGAAGTGGGAGACCAAATTGGAGGTGGAAGGATGGAGTGAAAAAGATTTTGAGTGATCGGGGCCTGAACATGCAGGAGGGTGAAGGCGTGCAAGGAATAGAGTCAATTGGAACGATGTGGTATACCGGGGCCGACGTGCTATCAATGGATTGAACCAGGGCATGTGAAGCGTCTGGGGTAATCCATGGAAAGTTCTGTGGGGCCTGGATGTGGAAAGGGAGCTGTGGTTTCGGTGCATTATTACATGACAGCTAGAGACAGCTGAGTGTGAACGAATGGGGCCTTTGTTGTCTTTTGCCAGCGCTACCTCGCACACATGAGGGGGGGGGGGGTTGTTATTCCATGTGTGGCGAGGTGGCGATGGGAATAAATAAAGGTAGACAGTATGAATTATGTACCTATGTATATATGTATATGTCTGTGTGTGTATATGTATGTATACATTGAGATGTATAGGTATGTGTATTTGCGTGTGTGGACGTGTATGTATATACATGTGGAGGGGGTGGGTTGTGCCATTCTTTCGTCTGTTTCCTTGCGCTACCTCGCTAACGCGGGAGACAGCGACAAAGCAAAATAGGTAAATAAATAAATGAATAAATAAATATGTATATATATATATATATATATATATATATATATATATATATATATATATATATATATATATATATATATATATATCTTTTCTTTTCTTCATACTATTCGCCATTTCCTGCGTTAGCGAAGTAGCTTTAAGAACAGAGGACTGGGCGTTTGAGGGAATATCTTCACTTGGCCCCCTTCTCTGTTCCTTATTTTGCGCGGCAGCGCAAGGAAACAGACGATAGAATGGCCCAACTCACCCACATATACATGTATAGACATACACGTCCCCACACGCACATATATATACCTATGCTTTTAAACGTATACATACATATAAATATATATATATATGTACATATTCATACTTTCTACCTTCATCCATTCTCATCGCCACCACGCCACACATAAAATGGCATCACCTCTCCCGGGGCGCGGGAAGTAGTGCGAGGAAAAGACAACAAAGGCCACATTCATTCACAGTCAGTCTATAGCTCTTATGTGTAATGCACCGATACCACAGCTCCCTTTCCACATCTAGGCCCCACAAAACTTTCTATGGTTTACCCCAGATGCTTCACATGCCCTGATTCAGTACTCTGACAGCACGTCGACCTCAGTATGCAAAATCGTTCCAATTCACTCTATTCCTGCACGCCTTTCACCCTCCTGCATGTTCAGGCCCCGATCGCTCAAAATCTTTTTCACTCCATCCTTCTACCTCCAATTTGGTCTCCCACTTCTCCTCGCTCCCTCCACCTCTGACGAATATATCCTCTTTGTCATTCTTTCCTCACTCCTTCTCTTCATGTGACCAAACCATTTCAATACACCCTCTTTTGCTGTCTCAACCACGCTCTTTTCATTTCCATAAATCCCTCGTACCCTTTCATTATCTACTCCATCAAACCATCTTACACCACATATTGTCCTCAGACATTTAATTCCCAGCACATCCACCCACCTCCATACAATCCTACCTATAGCCCACGCCTCGCAACCGTATAACATTGTTGAAACCACTATTCCTTTAAACATACCCATTTTTGCTCTTCGAGATAGCGTTCTAGCCTTCCACACATTCTTCAACGCCCCCAGAACCTTCGCTACCTTCCCCACCCCGTGACTCACTTACGTTTCCATGGTTCCATTCGCTGCTAAATCCACTCCCAGATATCGAAAACACTCCACTTTTTTTCTCTATTCACACTTAACTCCTAGTTAACTCATCCTTCAACCCTACTGAATCTAATAACCTTGCTCTTATTCATATTTACTTTCAACTTTCTTCTTTCACACACTTTACCAAACTCAGTCACCAGCTTCTGCAGTTTCTCACCCGAATCAGCCACCACCGCGAACCACAACTGCCTCACTTTCCAAGCCCTCTCATCCACAACAGACAGCATACTTGCCCCTCTCTCCAAAATTCTTGCATTCACCTCCCTAACAACCCCATCCATAAAGAAATTTAACAATCATGGAGACATCACGCACCCCTGTCCCAAACCGACATTCATTGGAACGAATCACCTTCTTCTCTTCCTACTCGTACACATGCCTTACATCCTCGATAAAAACTTTTCACTGCTACTAACAACTTCCCTTCCACACCATATACTCTAAATACATTCCACAAAGCATCTCTAACAACTCTATCATATGCCTTCTCCAGATACATAAATGCTATAAACAAGTCCATTTGTATTTCTAAGTATTTCTCACATTTATTCTTCAAAGCAAACACCTGATCCACACATCCTGTACCACTTTTGAAACCACCTGATCCACACATCGTCTACCACTTCTGAAACCACACACCTCTTTCCCAATCTGATGCTCTGTACATGCCTTCACCTTCTCAATCAATACCCTCCAATATAATTTCCCAGGAATACTCGAGAAACATTCACCTTTATCCCCTTTGCTTTTGTACAATGGCAATATGCATGCATTCCGCCAATCCTCAGGCACTTCACCAAGAGCCATACATGCACTGAATATCTTCACCAACCAGTCAACAATACAGTCACCCCTTTTTCTTTAATAAATTCCACTGCAATACCATCCAAATCCGCTGCCTTGCCTGCTTTCATCTTCTGCAAAGCTTTCACTACCTCTTCTCTGTTTACCAAAACACGCCCCCGACCCTCTCACTTCGTACACCACCACGACCAAAACACCATCTTTCTGCCACTCTATCATCAAACACATTCAACAAGCCTTCAAAAGACTCACTCCATCTCCTCACATCATCACTACTTATAACCAACCCATTAGCCTCCTTCACCGATATTCCCATTTGTTCTCTTGTCTTACGCACTTTCTTTACCTTCTTCCAAAACTTCCTTTTATTCTCTCTGAATTTAAACGATAATCTCTAACCCCAACTCTCATTTAACGTTTTTTCACCTCCTGCACCTTTCTCTTGACCTCCTGTCTCTTTCTTTTATACATCTCCCAGTAATTTACTCTGTTTTCCTGCAAAAATCGTCCAAAAGCCACTCTCTTCTCTTTCACTGACAATCTTACTTCTTCATCCCACCTCTCACTACCCTTTCTAATTTGCCCACCTCCAACCTTTCTCATGCCACAGGCATCTTTTGCGAAAGCCATCACTGCTTCCCTATATACATATCATTCATCCCCCAATCCCCTCACGACATTTGCTCTCACCTCTTTCAATTCTGCACTCAATCCTCAAACAGGTCTCCGTTCCAAGCTCACTTACTCTCACCACTCTTTTCACCCCAATATTATCTCCTCTTTTATGAAAACATCTACATATCTTCACCTTCGCCTCCTTAAGATAATGATCAGACATCCCACCAATAACTCTCTCTGGCCATCTCTCCTACTTACATACGTATACTTATGTATATCTCCCTTTTTAAACCAGGTATACCAACCGCCGGTTCTTTTTCAGCACACAAATCTACAAGCTCTTCACCATTTCCATTTACAACACTGAACACCCCATGTACACCAATTATTCCCTCAACTGCCACATTCCTCACCTTTGCATTCAAATCACCCATCACTATAACCCGGTCACGTGCATCAAAACTACTAACGCACACTCAGCTGCTCCCAAAACACTTGCCTTTCATGATCTTTCTTCTCAAGACCAGGTGCATAGGCACCAATAATCACCCACATCTCTCCATCCACTTTCAGTTTTACCCATATCAATCTAGAGTTTACTTTCTTACACTCTATCACATACTCCCACCACTCCTGCTTCAGGATTAGTGCTATTCCTTACTTTGCTCTTGTCCTCTCACCAACCCCTGACGTTATTCCCAAGACATTCCCAAACCACTCTTCCCCTTTACCCTTGACTTCGTTTCACTCAGAGCCAAAACATCCAAGTTCCTTTCCTCAAATGAAACGCGATAAGTTCCCAAGTGCACTTTCATGTAATAATCACATCATCAGGGGAGACCCAATAGAGAAATATAACAGTCAATTGGTATACAGTGATATATATCAACTAACTGCCATATTTCTCTCTTGGGTCTCCCCTGATGATGTCATTATTACATGAAATTTCACATGGGAACGTATCGTGTTTCATTTTCCCCGTGGAATATACTTGATCATGCGTAAAATTTTGATTCTTTCCAATATATATATATATATATATATATATATATATATAATTGGAGGTGGAAAGATGGAGTGAAAAAGATTTTGTGTGATCGGGGCCTGAACATGCAGGAGGGTGAAAGGAGGGCAAGGAATAGAGTGAATTGGAGCGATGTGGTATACCGGGGTTGACGTGCTGTCAGTGGATTGAATCAAGGCATGTGAAGCGTCTGGGGTAAACCATGGAAAGCTGTGTAGGTATGTATATTTGCGTGTGTGGACGTATGTATATACATGTGTATGGGGGGGGTTGGGCCATTTCTTTCGTCTGTTTCCTTGCGCTACCTCGCAAACGCGGGAGACAGCGACAAAGTATAATAAAAAATAAAAAAAAAAAAAAATATATATATATTGGGGGTGAGAGAGCTTGGGAAGTGAGTCAGTTGTTGTTCGCTGATGATACAGCGCTGGTGGCTGATTCATGTGAGAAACTGCAGAAGCTGGTGACTGAGTTTGGTAAAGTGTGTGAAAGAAGAAAGTTAAGAGTAAATGTGAATAAGAGCAAGGTTATTAGGTACAGTAGGGTTGAGGGTCAAGTCAATTGGGAGGTGAGTTTGAATGGAGAAAAACTGGAGGAAGTGAAGTGTTTTAGATATCTGGGAGTGGATCTGGCAGCGGATGGAACCATGGAAGCGGAAGTGGATCATAGGGTGAGGGAGGGGGCGAAAATTCTGGGAGCCTTGAAGAATGTGTGGAAGTCGAGAACATTATCTCGGAGAGCAAAAATGGGTATGTTTGAAGGAATAGTGGTTCCAACAATATTGTATGGTTGCGAGGCGTGGACTATGGATAGAGTTGTGCGCAGGAGGATGGATGTGCTGGAAATGAGATGTTTGAGGACAATGTGTGGTTTGAGGTGGTTTGATCGAGTAAGTAACGTAAGGGTAAGAGAGATGTGTGGAAATAAAAAGAGCGTAGTTGAGAGAGCAGAAGAGGGTGTTTTGAAATATTTTGGTCACATGGAGAGAATGAGTGAGGAAAGATTGACCAAGAGGATATATGTGTCGGAGGTGGAGGGAACGAGGAAAAGAGGGAGACCAAATTGGAGGTGGAAAGATGGAGTGAAAAAGATTTTGTGTGATCGGGGCCTGAACATGCAGGAGGGTGAAAGGAGGGCAAGGAATAGAGTGAATTGGAGCGATGTGGTATACCGGGGTTGACGTGCTGTGAGTGGATTGAATCAAGGCATGTGAAGCGTCTGGGGTAAACCATGGAAAGCTGTGTAGGTATGTATATTTGCGTGTGTGGACGTATGTATATACATGTGTATGGAGGTGGGTTGGGCCATTTCTTTCGTCTGTTTCCTTGCGCTACCTCGCAAACGCGGGAGACAGCGGCAAAAAAAAAAAAAAAAAATATATATATATATATATATATATATATATATATATATATATATATATATATATATATATATATATATATATATATATATATATATATATATATATTCCTATGAGTCCACGGGGAAAATGAAACACGATAAGTTCCCAAGTGCACTTTCGTAATAATCACATCATCAGGGGAGCCACAAGAGAGAAATATAACAGTCAGTTGATATACATCAAAGAGACGAAGCTAGGACGCCATTTGGTAAACATGTGATTGTCCAAAACATACAACGAGCGTTCATAAACTTATCATTTTACAAATTTAATGAACAATAAAGTTATCTAATTTGTATAGACCATCATTAATATTAAGATTATAATTCTTTGTGTATTTAATAATAGAAGATTGAATGATATTTCTCTTGGTAATAGAGTTAGAGTTAATAACTGAGATGGCGTTACTCCAGTCAATACAATGATCATAGTTTTTAACGTGAATAAACAAGGCATTTGATTTTTGTCCCGTTCTTATACTATATTTATGTTGCTTAAGTCTAACAGAAAGATCCTTATCAGTCTGACCAACATAGAATTTATCACAGTTTCCACAAGGCACTTTATAGATGCATCCAAGAGAATTTTCTGGTGAATTCCTGATTAAGATATTCTTTACAGTATTATTGTTGCGAAAGGCAACATTTACATTAAAGGATTTAAGCAACATGGGAAGCAAAGTGAAATTATTATTAAAAGGGAGAACTGAAAGATTCTTGGTGTCAATGGGAGGTATAGATTGCATGATCCATAGACAAGGAAAAAAGTTTAAGTTTAGCATATACAGAAAACCCACCAATGTATGCTCATATATTCATTATCACTCATCTCAACATGACAGAGTTAAATTATCATCATTTAAATCTATGTTCTTTAGGGCATTACGTATTTGCAGTCCAGAGTTTATTGATGATGAGTTTGAGAAGATATATTCTATTGCATCTAAGTTAAAGTACCCTAGATTTTTCATTGATAAATCCCTTCAGTTAGCAAAAATCATTTTGTAGAGTTGAGCCCAAACCTTGTATGATTAGCGAACAACAACTGACTCACTTCCCAAGCCCTCTCATCCACAACAGACTGCATACTTGCCCCTCTCTCCAAAACTCTTGCATTCACCTCCCTAACAACCCCATCCATAAACAAATTAAACAACCATGAAGACATCACGCACCCCGGCCGCAAACCGATATTCACTGAGAACCAATCACTTTCCTCTCTTCCTAGATGTACACATGCCTTATATCCTCGATAAAAACTTTTCACTGCTTCTAACAACTTGCCTCCCACACCATATATTCTTAATACCTTCCACAGAGCACCTCTATCCAGTCTGTTAGATGCCTTCTCCAGATCCAGACATGCTACATACAAATCCATTTGCTTTTCTAAGTATTTCTCACATACGTTCTTCAAAGCAAACATCTGATCCACACATCCTCTACCACTTCTGAAACCACACTGCGCTTCCCCAATCTGATGCTCTGTACATGCTTTCACCCTCTTAATCAATACCCTTCCAGGAATATTCAACAAACTTATACCTCCGTAAGTACAGCACTCACCTTTATCCCCTTTCCCTTTGTACAATGGCACTATGCATGCATTTCGCCAATCGTCAGGCACCTCAGCATGAGTCATACATCTATCAAATATCCTTACCAACCACTCAACAGCACAGATACCCCCATTTCTGATGAATTCCACTGCAGTACCATCTAAACCCGCTGCCATGCCGGCTTCCATCTTCTGCAAAGCTTTTACTACCTCTTCTCTGTTTACCAAATCATTCTCCCTAACCCTCTCTCTTCGCACACCAACTCGACCAATATATCTGCTAGTCTATCATCTAACACATTCAACAAACCTTCAAAATACTCACTAAATCTCTTCTCACATCGCCACTTCTTGTTATTACCTCCCCATTAACCCCCTTCACCGATGTTCCCAGTTGTTCTCTTGTCTTACGCACTTCATTTACCTCCTCCAAAACATCTCTTATTCTCCCTAAAATTTAAAGAAACTCTCTCACCCCAACTCTCATTTGCCCTCATTTTCACCTCTTGCACATTTGCCAAGATGCCCTGCCTCTTTCTTTTATACATCTCCCAGTCATTTGCTCTCTTCTTATACATTTCTCTTATACATCTCCCAGTCCTTTGCTCTCTTCTTATTCTTCCATTCTGCATTCACTCTCTCCTGGTACTTCCACACACAAGTCTCCTTCCCAAGCTCTCTTACTCTCACCACTCTCTTCACCCCAACATTCTTCTTTTCTGAAAACCTCTACAAATCTTCATCCTCGCCTCCACAAGATAATGATCAAACATCCCTACAGTTGCACCTCTCAACACATTAACATCTAAAAGTCTCTCTTTCACGCGCCTACCAATTAACACGTAATCCAATAAAGCTCTCTGGCCATCTCTTCTACTTACATACATATACTTATGTATATCTCTCTTTTTAAACCAGGTATTCCTAATCACCAGTTCTTTTTCAACACACAAATCTACAAGCTCTTCACCATTTCCATCACTGAACATCTATATATTTATTTATCTTATTTATTATACTCTGTCGCTTTGGCTCAACCCACCCATATACACATGTATATACATACACGTCCACACACGCACTTATGCATACCTATAGATCTCAACGTATACATATATATACACACATAGACATATACATATATACACATGTACATAATTCATACAGTCTGCCCTTATTAACTTCCGTCGCCACCCCGCCACACCTGAAATGATCATCCTCTCCCTTCTCATGTGCGCGAGCTAGCAATAGGAAAGGACAACAAAGGCCACATTCGTTCACACTTAGTCTCTAGCTGTCATGTATAATGCACCGAAACCACAGCTCCCTTTCTATAACCAGGCCCCACAAAACTTTCCATGGTTTACCTCAGACGCTTCACATGCCCTAGTTCAATCCATTGACAGCACGTTGACCCCGGTATACCACATCGTTCCACTTCACTCTATTCCTTGCACGCCTTTAACCCTCCTGCATGTTCAGTTCCCGATCACTCAAAATCTTTTTCACTCCATCCTTCCACCTCCAATTTGGTCTCCCACTTCTCGTCGTTCCCTCCACCTTTGACACATATATCCTGTTTGTGAATCTTTCCTCGCTCATTCTCTCCATATGACCAAACTACTTCAAAACACCCTCTTCTGCTCTCTCAACCACACTCTTTTTATTACCACACATCTCTCTTACCCTTTCATTACTTACTCGATCAAACCACCTCACACCACATATTGTCCTCAAACATCTCATTTCCAGCACATCCACCTTCCTCCGCACAACTCTATTTATAGCCCACGCCTCGCAACCATATATCATTGTCGGAAACACTCTTCCTTCAAACATACCCATTTTTGCTCTCCGAGATTAAGTTCTCGCCTTCAATACATTTTTCAATGCTCAAAGAACTTTCGTCCCCTCCCTCACCCTATGACTCACTTCCGCTTCCATGGCTCCAAATCCACTCTAAGATATCTAAAGCACTTCACTTCCTCCAGGTTTTCTCCATTCAAACTTACCTCCCAGTTGATTTGTCTCTCAACCCTACTGTACCTAATAACCTTGCTCTTATTCACATTTACTCTCAGCTTTCTTCTTTCACACACTATACCAAACTCAGTCACCAGCTTCTGCAGTTTCTCACCCGAATCAGCCGCCAGCTCTCTCATCCACAACAGACTGCAAACTTGCCCCTCTCTCCAAAACTCTTGCATTCACCTCCCTAACAACCACATCCATAAACAAATTAAACAATTAAGCATCTCTATCAACTCTATCATATGCCTTCTCCAGATCCATAAATGCTACATACAAATCCATTTGCTTTTTTTTCACACACATGTATTTTTTCACATACATTCTTCAAAGCAAACACCTGATGCACACAACCTCTACCACTTCTGAAGCCACACTGCTCTCCCCCAATCTGATGCTCTGTACATGCCTTCACCCTCTCAATCAATACCCTCCCATATAATTTCTCTGGAATAATCAACAAACTTATACCTCTGTAATTTGAGCACTCACCTTTCTCCCCTTTGCCTTTGTACAATGACACTATGCAATCATTCCGCCAATGCTCAGGCACCTCACCATGAGTCATACATACATTGAAAAACCTTACCAACCAGTCATCCCTCTCCCCTTTCTAATAAATTCCACTGCAATACCATCCAAACCCGCCGCCTTACCGGCTTTCATCTTCCGCAAAGCTTTTACTACCTCTTCTCTGTTTACCAAATCATTTTCCCTAACTCTCTCACTTTGCACACCACCTCGACCAAAACACCCTATATCTACCACTCTATTATCAAACACATTCAACAAACCTTCAAAATACTCACTCCATCTCCTACTCACATCACCACTACTTGTTATCACCTCCCCATTAGCCCCGTTCACTGATGTTCCCATTTGTTCCCTTGTCTTACGCACTTTATTTACCTTCTTCCAAAACATCTCTTTATTCTCCCTAAGATTTAATGATACTCTTTAACCCCAACACTCATTTGCCCTCTTTTTCACCTCTTGCACCTTTCTCTTGACCTCCTACCTCTTCCTTTTATATATCTCTCAGTCATTTGTATCATTTCCCTACAAAAATCGTCCAAATGCCTCTCTCTTCTCTTTCACTAATAATCTTACTTCTTCATCCCACCACTCACTACCCTTTCTAATCTGCCCACTTCCCACGCTTCTCATGCCACAAGCATCTTTTGCGCAGGCCATCACGGCTCCCCTAAATACATCCCATTCCTTCCCCACTCCCCTTACGTCCTTTGTTCTCACATTTTTCCATTCTGAACTCAGTCTCTCCTGGTACTTCCTCACACAAGACAGCGGAAGACAGCGACTAAGCAAAATAAATAAATAAATAAATATATATATATATATATATATATATATATATATATATATATATATATATATATATATATATATTCATTAATCTATTTATTTTGCTTTGTCGCTGTCTCCCGCGTTTGCGAGGTAGCGCAAGGAAACAGACGAAAGAAATGGCCAAACCCACCCACATACACATGTATATACATACACGTCCCCACACGCAAATATACATACCCATACATCTCAATGTACACATATATATATATACACACACAGACATATACATATATACACAGGCACACAATTCACACTGTCTGCCTTTATTCAATCCCATCGCCACCTCGCCACACATGGAATAACATCCCCCTCCCCCTCATGTGTGCGAGGTAGCGCTAGGAAAAGACAACAAAGGCCCCATTCGTTCACACTCAGTCTCTAGCTGTCATGAAATAATGCCCGAAACCACAGCTCCCTTTCCACATCCAGGCCCCACAGAACTTTCCATGGTTTACCCCAAACGCTTCACATGCCCTGATTCAATCCATTGACAGCACGTCGACCCCGGTATACCACATCGATCCAATTCATTCTATTCCTTGCCCGCCTTTCACCCTCCTGCATGTTCAGGCCCCGATCACTCAAAATCTTTTTCACTCCATCTTTCCACCTCCAATTTGGTCTCCCTCTTCTCCTCGTTCCCTCCACCTCCGACACATATATCCCCTTGGTCAATCTTTCCTCACTCATTCTCTCTATGTGACCAAACCATTTCAAATCACCCTCTTCTGCTCTCTCAACCACGCTCTTTTTATTTCCACACATCTCTCTTACCGTTATATTACTTACTCGATCAAACCACCTCATATCACATATTGTCCTCAAACATCTCATTTCCAGCACATCCACCCTCCTGCGCACTACGCTATCCATAGCCCACGCCTCGCAACTATACAACATTGTTGGAACCACTATTCCTTCAAACATAGCCATTATTGCTTTCCGAGATAATGTTCTCGACTTCCACACATTCTTCAAGGCTCCCAGGATTTTTGCCCCCTCCCCCACCCTATGATTCACTTCCGCTTCCATGGTTCCATCCACTGCCAGATCCACTTCCGGATATCTAAAACACTTTACTTCCTCCAGATTTTCTCCATTCAAACTTACCTCCCAATTGACTTGACCCTCAACCCTACTGTACCTAATAACCTTGCTCTTACTCACATTTACTCTTAACTTTCTTCTTTCACACATTTTACCAAACTCAGTCACCAGCTTCTGCAGTTTCTCACATGAATCAGCCACCAGCGCTGTATCATCAGCGACAACAACTGACTCACATCCCAAGCTCTCTCATCCACAATAGACTGCATACTTGCTCCTCTTTCCAAAACTCTTGCATTCACCACTCTAACAGCCCCATCCATAAACAAATTAAACAACCATGGAGACATCACACACTCTGCCGCAAACCGACATTCGCTGAGAACCAATCACTTTCCTCTCTTCCTACAGGTACACATGCCTTACATCCCCGATAAAAACTTTTCACTGCTCCTAACAAATTGCCTCCCACACCATATATATATATATATATATATATATATATATATATATATATATATTTTTTTTTTTTTTTTCATTATACTTTGTAGCTGTTTCTCGCGTTAGCGAGGGAGCGCAACGAAACAGACGAAAGAATGGTCAAACCACCCACATACACATGTATATATATATATATATATATATATATATTTTTTTTTTTCTTTTTTATACTTTGTCGCTGTCTCCCGCGTTTGCGAGGTAGCGCAAGGAAACAGACGAAAGAAATGCCCCCCCCCCCCCATACACATGTATATACATACGTCCACACACGCAAATATACATACCTACACAGCTTTCCATGGTTTACCCCAGACGCTTCACATGCCTTGATTCAATCCACTGACAGCACGTCAGCCCCGGTATACCACATCGCTCCAATTCACTCTATTCCTTGCCCTCCTTTCACCCTCCTGCATGTTCAGGCCCCGATCACACAAAATCTTTTTCACTCCATCTTTCCACCTCCAATTTGGTCTCCCTCTTCTCCTTGTTCCCTCCACCTCCGATACATATATCCTCTTGGTCAATCTTTCCTCACTCATCCTCTCCATGTGCCCAAACCACTTCAAAACACCCCCTTCTGCTCTATCAACCACGCTCTTTTTATTTCCACACATCTCTCTTACCCTTACGTTACTCACTCGATCAAACCACCTCACACCACACATTGTCCTCAAACATCTCATTTCCAGCACATCCATCCTCCTGCGCACAACTGTATCCATAGCCCACGCCTCGCAACCATACAACATTGTTGGAACCACTATTCCTTCAAACATACCCATTTTTGCTTTCCGAGATAATGTTCTCGACTTCCACACATTCTTCAAGGCCCCCAGAACTTTCGCCCCCTCCCCCACCCTATGATCCACTTCCGCTTCCATGGTTCCATCCGCTGCCAGATCCACTCCCAGATATCTAAAACACTTCACTTCCTCCAGTTTTTCTCCATTCAAACTCACCTCCCAATTGACTTGACCCTCAACCCTACTGTACCTAATAACCTTGCTCTTATTCACATTTACTCTTAACTTTCTTCTTCCACACACTTTACCAAACTCAGTCACCAGCTTCTGCAGTTTCACACATGAATCAGCCACCAGCGCTGTGTCATCAGCGAACAACAACTGACTCACTTCCCAAGCTCTCTCATCCCCAACAGACTTCATACTTGCCCCTCTTTCCAAAACTCTTGCATTTACCTCCCTAACAACCCCATCCATAAACAAATTAAACAACCATGGAGACATCACACACCCCTGCCGCAAACCTACATTCACTGAGAACCAATCACTTTCCTCTCTTCCTACACGTACACATGCCTTACATCCTCGATGAAAACTTTTCACTGCTTCTAACAACTTTCCTCCCACACCATATATTCTTAATACCTTCCACAGAGCATCTCTATCAACTCTATCATATGCCTTCTCCAGATCCATAAATGCTACATACAAATCCATTTGCTTTTCTAAGTATTTCTCACATACATTCTTCAAAGCAAACACCTGATCCACACATCCTCTACCACTTCTGAAACCACACTGCTCTTCCCCAATCTGATGCTCTGTACATGCCTTCACCCTCTCAATTAATACCCTCCCATATAATTTACCAGGAATACTCAACAAACTTATACCTCTGTAATTTGAGCACTCACTCTTATCCCCTTTGCCTTTGTACAATGGCACTATGCACGCATTCCGCCAATCCTCAGGCACCTCACCATGAGTCATACATACATTAAATAACCTTACCAACCAGTCAACAATACAGTCACCCCCTTTTTTAATAAATTCCACTGCAATACCATCCAAACCTGCTGTCTTGCCGGCTTTCATCTTCCGCAAAGCTTTCACTACCTCTTCTCTGTTTACCAAATCATTTTCCCCAACCCTCTCACTTTGCACACCACCTCGACCAAAACACCCTATATCTGCCACTCTATCATCAAACACATTCAACAAACCTTCGAAATACTCACTCCATCTCCTTCTCACATCACCACTACTTGTTATCACCTCCCCATTTGCGCCCTTCACTGAAGTTCCCATTTGCTCCCTTGTCTTACGCACTTTATTTACCTCCTTCCAGAACATCTTTTTATTCTCCCTAAAATTTAATGATACTCTCTCACCCCATCTCTCATTTGCCCTTCTTTTCACCTCTTGCACCTTTCTCTTGACCTCCTGTCTCTTTCTTTTATACATCTCCCACTCAATTGCATTTTTTCCCTGCAAAAATCGTCCAAATGCCTCTCTCTTCTCTTTCACTAATACTCTTACCTCTTCATCCCACCACTCACTACCCTTTCTAATCAACCCACCTCCCACTCTTCTCATGCTACAAGCATCTTTTGCGCAATCCATCACTGATTCCCTAAATACATCCCATTCCTCCCCCTCTCCCCTTACTTCCATTGTTCTCACCTTTTTCCATTCTGTACTCAGTCTCTCCTGGTACTTCCTCACACAGGTCTCCTTCTCAAGCTCACTTACTCTCACCACCCTCTTCACCCCAACATTCACTCTTCCTTTCTGAAAACCCAAATCTTCACCTTAGCCTCCACAAGATAATGATCAGACATCCCTCCAGTTGCACCTCTCAGCACATTAACATCCAAAAGTCTCTCTTTCGCACGCCTGTCAATTAACACGTAATCCAACAACGCTCTCTGGCCATCTCTCCTACTTACATAAGTATACTTATGTATATCTCGCTTTTTAAACCAGGTATTCCCAATCATCAGTCCTTTTTCAGCACATAAATCTACAAGCTCTTCACCATTTCCATTTACAACACTGAACACCCCATGTATACCAATTATTCCCTCAACTGCCACATTACTCACCTTTGCATTCAAATCACCCATCACTATAACCCGGTCTCGTGCATCAAAACCACTAACACACTCATTCAGCTGCTCCCAAAACACTTGCCTCTCTTGATCTTTCTTCTCATGCCCAGGTGCATAAGCACCAATAATCACCCACCTCTCTCCATCAACTTTCAGTTTTACCCATATTAATCGAGAATTTACTTTCTTACACTCTATCACATACTCCCACAACTCCTGTTTCAGGAGTATTGCTACTCCTTCCCTTGCTCTTGTCCTCTCACTAACCCCTGACGTTACTCCCCAGACATTCCCAAACCACTCTTCCCCTTTACCCTTGAGCTTCGTTTCACTCAGAGCCAAAACATCCAGGTTCCTTTCCTCAAACATACTACCTATCTCTCCTTTTTTCACATCTTGGTTACATCCACACACATTTAGGCACCACACTCTGAGCCTTCGAGGAGGATGAGCACTCCCCGCGTGACTCCTTCTTCTGTTTCCCATTTTAGAAAGTTTATACAAGGAGGGGAGGATTTCTGGCCCCCCGCTCCCGTCCCCTCTAGTCGCTTTCTACGACACGCGGGGAATACGTGGGAAGTATTCTTTCACCCCTATCCCCAGGGATAATATACATATATATATACATATACACATACACACACATACACACACATACGCACATACACACACACACACACATACATATATATACATATGAAAAATGTAAGAAACAATTTAGAAAACTGAAACTTCTAGCTTGAAATGAATGAAAAAAAATGAATGTCACATAATGGTTCAACCTCTGGCTATGGAATATATATATATATATATATATATATATATATATATATTTTTTTTTTTTTTTCATACTATTCGCCATTTCCCGCGTTTGCGAGGTAGCGTTAAGAACAGAGGACTGGGCCTTAGAGGGAAAATCCTCACCTGGCCCCCTTCTCTGTTCCTTCTTTTGGAAAATCAAAAAAAAAACGAGAGGGGAGGATTTCCAGCCACCCGCTCCCTCCCCTTTTAGTCGCCTTCTACGACACGCAGGGAATACGTGGGAAGTATTCTTTCTCCCCTATCCCCAGGGATATATATATATATATATATATATATATATATATATATATATATATATATATATATATATATATATATATATATATATATATATATATATATCCACGTCTACACACGCACATATACATACCTATACAGCTCAATGTATTCATACATATACACACACAAACATATACATATATATACATGTACATAATTCATACTCTCTTCCCCTATTCATTCCCGTCGCCACCCCGCCACACATGAAATGACAACCTCCTCCCACCGTATGTGCGCGAGGTAGCACAAGGAAAAGACAACAAAAGCCACATTCGTTCACATTCAATCTCTAGCTGTCATGTATAATGCACCGAAACCACAGCTCCCTTTCCTAATCCAGGCTCCACAAAACTTTCCATGGTTTTCCCCAGACGCTTCACATGCCTTGGTTCAATCCATTGACAGCACGTCGACCCGGTATACCACATTGTTCCAATTCACTCTATTTCTTGCACGCCTTTCACCCTCCTGCATGTTCAGTCCCCGATCACTCAAAATCTTTTTCACTCCATCTTTCTACCTCTAATTTGGTCTCCCTCTTCTCCTCGTTCCCTCTACCTCTGACACATATATATCCTCTTTTTCAATCTTTCTTCACTTACTCTCTCTATGTGACCAAACCATTTAAAAACACCCTCCTCTGGTCTCTCAACCACACTCTTTTTATTACCACACATCTCTTTTACCCTCTCATTACCTACTCGATCAAACCACCTCACACCACATATTGTCCTCAAATATCTCATTTCCAGCACATCCACCCTACTGCGCACAACTCTATCTATAGCTCAAGCCTCGCAACCATATAACATTGTCGGAACCATTATTCCCTCAAACATACCCATTTTTGCTTTCCGAGATAATGTTCTCGACTTCCACACATTCTCGAACGCTCATAGAACCCCCCCCCCCATCCCCCCATCCCCACCCACCCACACCCCACCCTGTGATTCACCTCCGCTAAATCCACTCCCAGATATCTAAAATACTTCACTGCCTCCAGTTTTTCTCCATTCAAACTTACCTCCCAATTGACTTGTCCCTCAATCCTACTGTACCTAATAACCTTCCTCTTATTCACGTTTACTCTCAACTTTCCTCTTTCACACACTTTACCAAACTCAGTCACCAGCTTCTGCAGTTCCTCACCCGAATCAGCCACCAGCGCTGTATCATCAGCGAACAACAACTGTCTCACTTCCCAAGCTCTCTCATCCACAACAGACTGCATATTTGCCCCTCTCTCCAAAACTCTTGCATTCACCTCCGTAACAACTCCATCCATAAAAGAATTAAACAACCATGGGAACATCACGCACCCCTGCCGCAAACCGACATTTAATGGGAGCCAATCACTTTCCTCTCTTCCTACTCGTACACATGCCTTATCCTCGATAGAAACTTTTCACTGCTTCTAACAACTTGCCCCCCCACCCCATATATTCTTAATACCTTCCACAGAGCATCTTTGTCAACTCTATCATATGCCTCCTCCAGATCCATTAATGGTTGATACAAATCCATTTGTTTTTCTAAGTATCTCTCACATACATTCCTCACAGCAAACACCTGATCCACACATCCTCTACCACTTCTGAAATCACACTGTTCTTCCCCAATATATATATATATATATATATATATATATATATATATATATATATATATATATATATATATATATATATATATATATATATATATATATGTATATATATTATCCCTGGGGATAGGGGAGAAAGAATACATCCCACGTATTCCCTGCGTGTCGTAGAAGGCGACTAAAAAGGGAGGGAGCGGGAGGCTGGAAATCTTCCCCTCTCGTTTTTTTTTTAATTTTCCAAAACAAGGAACAGAGAAGGTGGCCAGGTGAGGATATTCCCTCCAAGGCCCAGTCCTCTGTTCTTAACGCTACCTCGCTAACGCGGGAAATGGCGAATAGTTTGAAAGAAAGAAAAATATATATACAACAGTTCCCCATCGTCTGTGATAGAGCTTGGACAAACAACTTTATGACCCAAAAAGGGTCCCTAGAGTAACAATGGATTAATTGAGCCAGCCTCTTCATCTACAAAATACTTGAATATTTACTAAGCCATTACAATGTAGAAAAAAAGGTAAAGGAAATGACACTGTGAACTCAACTTAGGGTAAACATCTCCCAGAAATGAAGGAATCTGAAGTTTACTGAATAACATAACACATTTTCACTGCAGACCTAAACTAGTCATTAAACTGAAAGAAAATTATATGAAAGATATGGATATAAATCATAAAATATCATATGTTTTGAATGACCTGCATCCAGTGAACAGCAACTGTTTTTACCTTAATTATATGATAAGAATGCACTAACATAAGTCTATCCTACTTGTTGACTACAAACCCGTATTGTCATGTCTGCTCTTTCCACATCTCAGTAAGCAGCAAGAGAAAAACCCTCGCTTGGCTGTTATTTCTGTTTCTCCTTTTAAAGATATTGCAGAATGGGATGTTTCTGAAATCTATGCTGTTGTCTCATAGTTGCCTTCCATGATGTGCAGGAGACATGGGTAGTAGTCTTTCAACCCTATCCACACAGCTAAAACCCGTCATATTAACATAAAAGTATGGCTTAATAGCTTTTCCATATATAAGTACTAACAACCATGAAACAAGCAATTACTATAAAAAAAAATAAAAATATGTTTAATAGCTTTTCTAATAAATAAATGTACTCCAAACCAAGAAAATGTAATGATTCAAATGATAGTAGTAATGCAATCTCATACTTTGGAACTCACTTAAGCCATACGTAATTTTTGAACTATTTCTAAAGACACCTAAACAGTAAATTAGTCAGATTACAACTTTATTCTTTTATAAGGAAAATGTCATATCTGAGAACAAAGTTGTTTTTCTCTTCTGTTCTTACCTGAAACCAGAAATTTCATGAAGAGATAAGTCTGAGGTAGACACTTTCGTTCCATAAGCAAAATTCACTTAGTAAAATAATCTTATCTTTTATCCCTGGGGATAGGGGAGAAAGAACACTTCCCACGTATTCCCTGCGTGTCGTAGAAGGCGACTAAAAGGGGAGGGAGCGGGGGGCTGGAAATCTTCCCCTCTCGTTTTTTTTTTAATTTTCCAAAACAAGGAACAGAGAAGGGGGCCAGGTGAGGATATGCCCTCCAAGGCCCAGTCTTCTGTTCTTAACGCTACCTCGCTAACGCGGGAAATGGCGAATAGTTTGAAAGAAAGAAAAGAAAAAAAAAAAAAATATATATATATATATATATATATATATATATATATATATATATATATATATATATATATATATATATCTAAAACACTTCACTTCCTCCAGTTTTTCTCCATTCAAACTCACCTCCCAATTGACTTGACCCTCACCCCTACTGTACCTAATAACCTTGCTCTTATTCACATTTACTCTCAACTTTCTTCTTCCACACACTTTACCAAACTCAGTCACCAGCTTCTGCAGTTCCTCACATGAATCAGCCACCAGCGCTGTATCATCAGCGAACAACAACTGACTCACTTCCCAAGCTCTCTCATCCCCAACAGACTTCATACTTGCCCCTCTTTCCAGGACTCTTGCATTTACCTCCCTTACAACCCCATCCATAAACAAATTAAACAACCATGGAGACATCACACACCCCTGCCGCAAACCTACATTCACTGAGAACCAATCACTTTCCTTTTAGATATCTGGGAGTGGATCTGTCAGCGGATGGAACCATGGAAGCGAAAGTGGATCATAGGGTGGGGGAGGGGGCGAAAATTTTGGGAGCCTTGAAAAATGTGTGGAAGTCGAGAACATTATCTCGGAAAGCAAAAATGGGTATGTTTGAGGGAATAGTGGTTCCAACAATGTTGTATGGTTGCGAGGCGTGGGCTATGGATAGAGATGTGCGCAGGAGGATGGATGTGCTGGAAATGAGATGTTTGAGGACAATGTGTGGTGTGAGGTGGTTTGATCGAGTAAGTAACGTAAGGGCAAGAGAGATGTGTGGAAATAAAAAGAGCGTGGTTGAGAGAGCAGAGGAGGGTGTTTTGAAATGGTTTGGGCACATGGAGAGAATGAGTGAGGAGAGATTGACCAAGAGGATATATGTGTCGGAGGTGGAGGGAACGAGGAGAAGAGGGAGACCAAATTGGAGGTGGAAAGATGGAGTGAAAAAGATTTTGTGTGATCGGGGCCTGAACATGCAGGAGGGTGAAAGGAGGGCAAGAAATAGAGTGAATTGGAGTCATGTGGTATACAGGGGTTGACGTGCTGTCAGTGGATTGAAGCAAGGCATGTGAAGCGTCTGGGGTAAACCATGGAAAGCTGTGTAGGTATGTATATTTGCGTGTGTGGACGTGTGTATGTACATGTGTATGGGGGGGGGGGGCCATTTCTTTCGTCTGTTTCCTTGCGCTACCTCGCAAACGCGGGAGACAGCGACAAAGTATAAAAAAAAAAAAAAAAAAAAAAAAAAAAAAATATATATATATATATATATATATATATATATATATATATATATATATATATATATATATATATATATATATATATATATCTTTCATACCATTCGAGGGTATTGATTGAGAGGGTGAAGGCATGTACAGAGCATCAGATTGGGGAAGAGCAGTGTGGTTTCAGAAGTGGTAGAGGATGTGTGGATCAGGTGTTTGCCTTGAAGAATGTATGTGAGAAATACTTAGAAAAGCAAATGGATTTGTATGTAACATTTATGGATCTGGAGAAGGCATATGATAGAGTTGATAGAGATGCTCTGTGGAAGGTATTAAGAATATATGGTGTGGGAGGCAAGTTGTTAGAAGCAGTGAAAAGTTTTTATCGAGGGTGTAAGGCATGTGTACGTGTAGGAAGAGAGGAAAGTGATTGGTTCTCAGTGAATGTAGGTTTGCGGCAGGGGTGTGTGATGTCTCCATGGTTGTTTAATTTGTTTATGGATGGGGTTGTTAGGGAGGTGAATGCAAGAGTTTTAGAAAGAGGGGCAAGTATGAAGTCTGTTGGGGATGAGAGAGCTTGGGAAGTGAGTCAGTTGTTGTTCGCTGATGATACAGCGCTGGTGGCTGATTCATGTGAGAAACTGCAGAAGCTGGTGACTGAGTTTGGTAAAGTGTGTGAAAGAAGAAAGTTAAGAGTAAATGTGAATAAGAGCAAGGTTATTAGGTACAGTAGGGTTGAGGGTCAAGTCAATTGGGAGGTGAGTTCGAATGGAGAAAAACTGGAGGAAGTGAAGTGTTTTAGATATCTGGGAGTGGATCTGGCAGCGGATGGAACCATGGAAGCGGAAGTGGATCATAGGGTGGGGGAGGGGGCGAAAATTCTGGGAGCCTTGAAGAATGTGTGGTAGTCGAGAACATTATCTCGGAAAGCAAAAATGGGTATGTTTGAAGGAATAGTGGTTCCAACAATGTTGTATGGTTGCGAGGCGTGGGCTATGGATAGAGTGGTGCGCAGGAGGATGGATGTGCTGGAAATGAGATGTTTGAGGACAATGTGTGGTGTGAGGTGGTTTGATCGAGTAAGTAACGTAAGGGTAAGAGAGATGTGTGGAAATAAAAAGAGCGTGGTTGAGAGAGCAGAAGAGGGTGTTTTGAAATGGTTTGGGCACATGGAGAGAATGAGTGAGGAAAGATTGACCAAGAGGATATATGTGTCGGAGGTGGAGGGAACGAGGAGAAGAGGGAGACCAAATTGGAGGTGGAAAGATGGAGTGAAAAAGATTTTGTGTGATCGGGGCGTGAACATGCAGGAGGGTGAAAGGAGGGCAAGGAATAGAGTGAATTGGAGCGATGTGGTATACCGTGGTTGACGTGCTGTCAGTGGATTGAATCTGGGCATGTGAAGCGTCTGGGGTAAACCATGGAAAGCTGTGTAGGTATGTATATTTGCGTGTGTGGACGTATGTATATACATGTGTATGGGGGTGGGTTGTGCCATTTCTTTCGTCTGTTTCCTTGCGCTACCTCGCAAACGCGGGAGACAGCGACAAAGAAAAAAAAAAAAAAATACCATTCGCCATATCCCGCTTTAGCGAGGCAGCGTTAAGAACAGAGGACTGGGCCTTAGAGGGAATATCCTTACTTGGTGCCCTTCTTTGTTCCTTCTTTTGAAAAAAAAAAAAAAAAAGAGAGGGGAGGATTTCCAGCCACTCGCTCTCTCCCCTTTTAATCGCCTTTTACGACACGCAGGGAATACGTGGGAAGTATTCTTTCTCCCCTATCCCCAGGGATAATATATATATATATATATATATATATATATATATATATATATATATATATATATATATAGGTCAGTAATGCGTGCTACTGGATTCCATCTAAATGAGGTTACAGCACAAGAGTAGATTCAACTTTAACGAGTTTATATCATTGTTTGGGGACAAAATGCATAATCCATACTGCTTATTGTGGCACAACCTTGAAGTTGCATGAAGCCTCTTAAAGGAGTCTTTGGATTATATCAAAAGTTAATAATGCCTTAACGCTATATGTAAGTTTCATCACATATGTAATATCAAGTATGTAAAAGCACTACTTAATTTCCAATGTATTGCAGGTATATAAGGTACATGATCCTCTGAACGTCACTCACACATGTCCTTGACCCATGCCCAGTGTGTTAAAATGAAACATGAATTTCCATACGAACGTAAGTCCTTATTTTGTCTCCTAATATACACAGTAAAAATGATAAGTGTAAATAAACTACCTTTGAGGCTTTAATCTGATGTACAATACTAAAGAAAATGCCTTCATATCTCATACAATCCAATAAATGCCTTACAAAGACATGGGCAATGATGATAAAGCCTTGATATCTTTATATATCACAAAATACACCTAAATCAACTGAATTTGGATAGTGGGGCCCTGTTCTTAAAAACTAGAAAAAATAATAATATCTAAGTAAAAGGAATAATGTGAAGTACGTGAGTCGTACCTCCAACCACATAAGATCACCTTTATTCAACCTACACAAGAGCAATGAAAACTGAAGTTAGCAGTAATGTGAAAAATTATGTAAGATACTGCAAACTGGGGCAAAAAATGATATATTTCGTCAGAACTCATTATAATCAGGTTAAAATATGCATTATTGCAGTCCATGACGAAAATCTAAATTGAAGGTTCAGCTTACCATTCCTGGTACCGCTGAGAGGCACCTTGGTTGGTCTAAGTATGATGCGACTAAACTTTTTAATTTCTGTGAATGTAAAATATGATGGCTGTCGCAGCTCCACAGTGAGATCCTCAGGACGATACAATAGCACAGCAGGGGTTGCTGCTGGCTGGCCACCTTCCACCTCTCTACCATAACATCAAACCTTGGGGAAAAACAGGCATTATCAGCAATAGTCTAACCATAAATTGTACATCATAACTTTAGTAAGTCATCATGAAATACTTCTTCATGTATGGAAAGAATTATACAGGAAGCTTTTCACCTAGTAGTGGTAGTGCAGAACTAGAGGAAGACAAGGAATGGCAAGTGGACAAAGTAATAGAGTATGGAAGTGATAGGCATCCATAGGGATATGATGTACTGCCAATTACAATGGTGTTTGAGAGAGAATTGGTACATCTTTCTTGACAGTGAGGGCTCCAGGTCAAGGACAAAAGTCCACGACAATTGAAATATAGAAAGAAATGTAAAAGGGAAAAAGAAGAGACATGGGAAAGAATTTACAAATTTTGAAGAAGGTGAAAAATCTGTCTTTTGCAATATGCCAAGTCATTGTTATTGGAAAAGACACAAGAAAGTAATATTCCAAAGCTTCGAGGTGTATGGAAAGAAAAATCTATCAAAATGGATAACCCGTGAGTTGCTAATAGCCACAGAGTAATCATGCGACGCAGCAGCTCGCCGAGTATCGTGTGGTCTAGCTATGGATAGAGGCACATGAGCAGCCAGCTCTCTACCTACCTACCTATATCTCTAATACCAGTTCCCTCTGGGAACTCCCATCAAAGGATGGCCATGGCAAAAGTCTCCACTTCCCCCTGTCTTTGCATGCCTCCCTCACATACACCAGTCCACACATACACCAGTCCACACATTCTTCCTCTGTTTCTCTCCCTCCAGTATTCCTCCACCCTATTTGCACATGTCACAGGTGGGCTTCCATTCACCCCAACCCTTTAATTGTACTAACATACACTCTCCTTCAAAACTACCAGTATACCATTCGTTCCACAAACCAAAACCACCTCAAATTATTATGTTTCACCCATTCTACCACTCTACAATTTGATCCCTGTGCATCCCTTGCCCTACCCCATCTCTCATACACCCTTTCATTTCTTTCTTCATTCCATCTAGTCAAAAATCTCATTTCCACATCCTGAAATCATGACCTCTGTGACTCATTCCACGTCCATGTTTCAGCTGCATAGGTCAGGGTTGGGAGGATTATGCTGTCCCATAATCCTCTCTTCACTTCTATAATTACACCTTTACCCTTCAGTATTCTATTAAGAGACCCAGTGACTCTTCTACCCTGTACTGCTTTCTCCCTTATCTCTCTTTCCACATCACCAGACTTACCCAAGACAGCTCGCAGATACTTAAATTCCCTCACTTCTTATCTACAGCACAATTTAGTGCACCTTCCTTCACTTTATAAGGTTTCCTTTGAAAGACCATGAATTTACTTTTACTTCCATTTACCTTTAATCTCCGATGCCTAAACACATCATAAAACACACTTACAACCTTCTGCAACTCCTCTTTACTCTCCACAAACAATACAGTAGCATGCGCAAACAGGCTTGCCACTAGCCACCTTATCTCACTGCCAAACTCCATTTCTGCACCCCTTTTCCCTAGTTTTACTTTCATCTATATTATCACTCCATCTATCCATATATATATATATATATATATATATATATATATATATATATATATATATATATATATATTCATTTATTTATTTATCTTGCTTTGTCGCTGTCTCCCGCGATAGCGATGTAGCGCAAGGAAACAGACGAAAGAATGGCCCAACCCACCCACATACACATGTATATACATACACGTAAAATATACATACTTATACATCTCAATATATACATATACATACACACACAGACATATACATATATACACACATGTACATAATTCATACTGTCTGCCCTTATTCATTCCCATCGCCACCTCGCCACACATGGAATATTAACCCCCTCTCCCCTCATGTGTAAGAGGTAGCGCAAGGAAAAGAGAACAAAGGCCCCATTCGTTCACACCCATCCAAGACGCTTCACATTCCCTGGTTCAATCCACTGACAGCACGTCGACCCCGGTATACCACATCGTTCCAATTCACTCTATTCCTTGCATGCCTTTCACCCTCCTGTATGTTCAGGCCCCGATCGCTCAAAATCTTTTCCATTCCATCCTTCCATCTCCAATTTGGTCTCCTACTTCTACTCCTTCCCTCCACCTCTGACACATATATCCTCTTGGTCAATCTTTCCTCACTCATTCTCTCCATGTGACCAAACCATATCAATACACCCTCTTCTGCTCTCTCAACCACACTCTTTTTATTACCATACATCTCTCTTACCCATTCATTACTTAATCACACCACCTCACACTACATATTGTTCTCAAACATCTCATTTAAAATGCATCCACCCTCCTCCGCACAACCCTATCTGAAGCCCTCGCCTCACAACCATATAACATTGTTGGAACCACTATTCCTTCAAACATACCCATTTTTGCTCACCGAGATAACGTTCTCGACTTCCACACATTCTTCCCCGCTCCCAGAACCTTCGCCCCCTCCCACACCCTGTGACTCACTTCCGCTTCCATGGTTCCATCTGCTGCCAAATCCACTCCCAGATATCTAAAACACTTCACTTCCTCCAGTTTTCCCCCATTCAAACTTACCTCCCAATTAACTTGTCCCTCAACCCTACTGAACCTAATAATCTTGCTCTTATTCACATTTGTTGTCAGCTTCCTTCTTTCACACACTTTACCAAACTCAGTCACCAGCTTCTGCAATTTCTCACCCGAATCAGCCATCAGTGCTATATCATCAGCAAACAACAAGTGACTAACTTCCCAAGCCCTCTCATTGACAGCAGACTACATACTTGCTCCTCTCTCTAAAACTCTTGCATTCACCTCTCTAACAACCATATACATAAAAAAATTCAACAACCACGGAGACATTACGCGTCCGTGCCACAAACCGACATTCACTGGGAACGAATCCCTTTCCTCTCTTCCTACTCGTACATAAACCTTACATCCTCGATAAAATCTTTTCACTGCTTCCAACAACTTACCTCCCTCACCATATACTCTTAATACCTTCCACAGAGCATCTCTATCAACTCTATCATATGCCTTCTCCAGATCCATAAACGCCATATACAAATACATTTGTTTTTCTAAGTTTTTGTCACACATTCTTCAAAGCATATACCTGATAAACACATCCTCAACCACTTCTGAAACCTCACTGCTCTTCCCCAATCTGAAGCTCTGTACATGGCTTCACCCTCTTAATCAATACCCTCCCATATAATTTCCCACGAATACTCAACAAACTTATACCTCTGTAATAAGGACACTCACCTTTATCCACTTTGCCTTTGTAGAATGGCACTATGCATGCATTCCGCCAATCCTCAGTCACTTCAACATGAAACATACATACATTGAATATCCTCACCAACCAGTCAACAACACAGTCACCCCTTTCTTTTAATAAATTCCACTGCAATACCTTCCAAACCCGCCATCTTGCCGGCTTTTATCTTCTCCAAAGATTTCACTGCCTCCTCTCTGTTTACCAAACCTTTCTCCCTGACCATCTCACTTTGCACACCACCTCGACCAAAACACCCTATATCTGCCACTCTATCATCAAACACAAACCTTCAAAAACAAACCTTCAAAATACTCACTCCATCTCCTTTTCACTGAGCCACAACTTGTTATTACCTCCCCATTAGACCCTTCACTGAAGTTCCCATTTGTTCCCTTGTCTTACGCACTTTATTCACCTCCGTCCAAAACATCTTATTCTCCCAATAATTTAACGATACTTTCTCACCCCAACTCTCATTTTCACTCTTTTTCACCTGCTGCACCTTTCTCTTGACCTCCTTCCTTTTTCTTTTATACATCTCCCAGTCATTTGCACTATTTCTCTGGAAAAATCGTCCAAATGCCTCTCTCTTCTCTTTCACTAAAAATCTTACTTCTTCATTCCACTACTCACTACCCTTTCTAATCTGCCCACCTCCCACCTTTCTCATGCAACAAGCATCTTTTGCGCAAGCCATCAATGATTCTCTAAATACGTCCCATTCCTCATCCACTCCCCTTACGTCATTTGCTCTCACCTTTTTCCGATCTGAACTCAATTTCTCCTGGTACTTCCTCACACAAATCTCCTTTCCAAGCTCACTTACTCTTACTACTCTCTTCACCCCAACATTCTCTCTTCTATTCTGAAAACCTTTACAAATCTTCACTTTTGCCTCCACCAGATAATGATCAGACATCCCTCCAGTTGCACCTCTCAGCACATTAGCATCCAAAAGTCTCTCTTTCGCGCGTCTATCAATTAACACGTAATCCCATAACGATCTTTGGCCATCTCTCCGACTCCCATATGTATACTTATGTATATCTCTCGTTTTAAACCATGTATTCCCAATCACCAGTCCTTTTTCAGCACACAGATCTACAAGCTGTTCACCATTTCCATTTATAACCCTGAACAACCCCATATACACCAATTATAAGCTTAACTGCCATATTACTCACCTTTGCACTCAAATCACCCATCACCCATGCTTCAGGAATAGTGCTTCTTCATTTGCTCTTGTCCTCTCACAAACCCCTTATTTTACTCCCAAAACATACTCACACCACTTTTCCGCTTTACCTTTAAGCTTCATTTCACTCGGAGCCAAAACATCCAGGTTCCTTTCGTCAAACATACTTCATATCTCTCCTTTTTTCTCATCTTGGATTCATCAATACACATTTAGACACCCCAATCAAAGCCTTCGTGGAGGATGAGCACTCCCTGCGTGACTTCTGTTTCCCTTTTAGAAAGTTATAATACAAGGAGGGGAGGGTTTCTAGCCCCCAGCTCCCGTCCCCTTTAGTCGCCTTCTACGACACGCGGGGAATGCGTGGGAAGTATTCTTCATCCCCTATCACCAGGGAATATACATACATACATACACACACACACACACACACACACACACACACACACACACACACACACACACACACACATATATATATATATATATATATATATATATATATATATATATATATATATATATATATATATATTTTCTTTTTTTTTGTCGCTGTCTCCCGCGTTTGCGAGGTAGCGCAAGGAAACAGACGAAAGAAATGGCCCAACCCACCCCCATACACATGTATATACATACACGTCCACACACGCAAATATACATACCTACACAGCTTTCCATGGTTTACCCCAGACGCTACACATGCCCCGATTCAATCCACTGACAGCACGTCAACCCCGGTATACCACATCGATCCAATACACTCTATTCCTTGCCCTCCTTTCACCCTCCTGCATGTTCAGGCCCCGATCACACAAAATCTTTTTCACTCCATCTTTCCACCTCCAATTTGGTCTCCCACTTCTCCACGTTCCCTCCACCTCTGACACATATATCCTCTTGGTCAATCTTTCCTCACTCATTCTCTCCATGTGCCCAAACCATTTCAAAACACCCTCTTCTGCTCTCTGAACCACGCTCTTTTTATTTCCACACATCTCTCTTACCCTTACGTTACTTACTCTATCAAACCACCTCACACCACACATTGCCTTCAAACATCTGATTTCCAGCACATCCACCCTCCTGCGCACAACTCTATCCATAGCCCACGCCTCGCAACCATACTAAATTGTTGGAACCACTATTCCTTCAAAAATACCCATTTTTGCTTTCCGAGATAATGTTCTCGACTTCCACACATTCTTCAAGGCTCCCAGGATTTTCGCCCCCTCCCCCACCCTATGATCCACTTCCGCTTCCATGGTTCCATCCGCTGCCAGATCCACTCCCAGATATCTAAAACACTTTACTTCCTCCAGTTTTTCTACATTGTCCTCAAACATCTCATTTCCAGCACATCCACCCTCCTGCGCACAACTCTATCCATAGCCCACGCCTCGCAACCATACAACATTGTTGGAACCACTATTCCTTCAAACATACCCATTTTTGCTTTCCGAGATAATGTTCTCGACTTCCACACATTCTTCAAGGCTCCCAGGATTTTCGCCCCCTCCCCACCCTATGATCCACTTCCGCTTCCATGGTTCCATCCGCTGCCAGATCCACTCCCAGATATCTAAAACACTTTACTTCCTCCAGTTTTTCTCCATTCAAACTTACCTCCCAATTGACTTGACCCTCAACCCTACTGTACCTAATAACCTTGCTCTTATTCACATATATATATATATATATATATATATATATATATATATATATATATATATATATATATATATATATATATATATATATATATATATATATATATATATATATTATCCCTGGGGATAGGGGAGAAAGAATACTTCCCACGTATTCCCTGCGTGTCGTAGAAGGCGACTAAAAGGGGAGGGAGCGGGGGGCTGGAAATCCTCCCCTCTCAATTTTTTTTAATTTTCCAAAAGAAGGAACAGAGAAGGGGGCCAGGTGAGGATATTCCCTCAGTGGCCCAGTTCTCTGTTCTTAACGCTACCTCGCTAACGCGGGTAATGGCGAATAATTTGAAAAAAAAAACGAAAAAAAAAAAAAAAAATATATATATATATATATATATATATATATATATATATATATATATATATATTTTTTTTTTTTTTTTATATACTTTGTCGCTGTCTCCCGCGTTTGCGAGGTAGCGCAAGGAAACAGACGAAAGAAATGGCCCAACCCCCCCCCCCCATACACACGCACATACACACGTCCACACACGCAAATATACACACCTACACAGTTTTCCATGGTTCACCCCAGACGCTTCACATGCCCTGCTTCAATCCACTGACAGCACGTCAACCCCTGTATACCACATGACTCCAATTCACTCTATTTCTTGCCCTCCTTTCACCCTCCTGCATGTTCAGGCCCCGATCACACAAAATCTTTTTCACTCCATCTTTCCACCTCCAATTTGGTCTCCCTCTTCTCCTCGTTCCCTCCACCTCCGACACATATATCCTCTTGGTCAATCTCTCCTCACTCATTCTCTCCATGTGCCCAAACCATTTCAAAACACCCTCTTCTGCTCTATCAACCACGCTCTTTTTATTTCCACACATCTCTCTTACCCTTACGTTACTTACTCGATCAAACCACCTCACACCACACATTGTCCTCAAACATCTCATTTCCAGCACATCCATCCTCCTGCGCACATCTCTATCCATAGCCCACGCCTCGCAACCATACAACATTGTTGGAACCACTATTCCCTCAAACATACCCATTTTTGCTTTCCGAGATAATGTTCTCGACTTCCACACATTTTTCAAGGCTCCCAAAATTTTCGCCCCCTCCCCCACTCTATGATCCTCTTCCGCTTCCATGGTTCCATCCGCTGACAGATCCACTCCCAGATATCTAAAACACTTCACTTCCTCCAGTTTTTCTCCATTCAAACTCACCTCCCAATTGACTTGACCCTCACCCCTACTGTACCTAATAACCTTGCTCTTATTCACATTTACTCTCAACTTTCTTCTTCCACACACTTTACCAAACTCAGTCACCAGCTTCTGCAGTTTCTCACATGAATCAGCCACCAGCGCTGTATCATCAGCGAACAACAACTGACTCACTTCCCAAGCTCTCTCATCCCCAACAGACTTCATACTTGCCCCTCTTTCCAGGACTCTTGCATTTACCTCCCTTACAACCCCATCCATAAACAAATTAAACAACCATGGAGACATCACACACCCCTGCCGCAAACCTACATTCACTGAGAACCAATCACTTTCCTCTCTTCCTACACGTACACATGCCTTACATCCTCGATAAAAACTTTTCACTGCTTCTAACAACTTGCCTCCCACACCATATATTCTTAATACCTTCCACAGAGCATCTCTATCAACTCTATCATATGCCTTCTCCAGATCCATAAATGCTACATACAAATCCATTTGCTTTTCTAAGTATTTCTCACATACATTCTTCAAAGCAAACACCTGATCCACACATCCTCTACCACTTCTGAAACCGCACTGCTCTTCCCCAATCTGATGCTCTGTACATGCCTTCACCCTCTCAATCAATACCCTCCCATATAATTTACCAGGAATACTCAACAAACTTATACCTCTGTAATTTGAGCACTCACTCTTATCCCCTTTGCCTTTGTACAATGGCACTATGCACGCATTCCGCCAATCCTCAGGCACCTCACCATGAGTCATACATACATTAAATAACCTTACCAACCAGTCAACAATACAGTCACCCCCTTTTTTAATAAATTCCACTGCAATACCATCCAAACCTGCTGCCTTGCCGGCTTTCATCTTCCGCAAAGCTTTTACTACCTCTTCTCTGTTTACCGAATCATTTTCCCTAACCCTCTCACTTTGCACACCACCTCGACCAAAACACCCTATATCTGCCACTCTGTCATCAGACACATTGAACAAACCTTCAAAATACTCATTCCATCTCCTTCTCACATCACCGCTACTTGTTATCACCTCCCCATTTACGCCCTTCACTGAAGTTCCCATTTGCTCCCTTGTCTTACGCACCCTATTTACCTCCTTCCAGAACATCTTTTTATTCTCCCTAAAATTTACTGATAGTCTCTCACCCCAACTCTCATTTGCCCTTTTTTCCCTCTTGCACCTTTCTCTTGACCTCCTATCTCTTTCTTTTATACTTCTCCCACTCAATTGCATTTTTTCCCTGCAAAAATCGTCCAAATGCCTCTCTCTTCTCTTTCACTAATACTAATAATATATATATACTAATACTAATACTAATAATATATATATATATATATATATATATATATATATATATATATATATATATATATATATATATATATATATATATATATATGTGTGTGTGTGTGTGAGAAATACTTAGAAAAGCAAATGGATTTGTATGTAGCATTTATGGATCTGGAGAAGGCATATGATAGAGTTGATAGAGATGCTCTGTGGAAGGTATTAAGAATATATGGTGTGGGAGGCAAGTTGTTAGAAGCAGTGAAAAGTTTTTATCGAGGATGTAAGGCATGTGTACGTGTAGGAAGAGAGGAAAGTGATTGGTTCTCAGTGAATGTAGGTTTGCGGCAGGGGTGTGTGATGTCTCCATGGTTGTTTAATTTGTTTATGGATGGGGTTGTTAGGGAGGTGAATGCAAGATTTTTGGAAAGAGGGGCTAGTATGAAGTCTGTTGGGGATGAGAGAGCTTGGGAAGTGAGTCAGTTGTTGTTCGCTGATGATACAGCGCTTGTGGCTGATTCATGTGAGAAACTGCAGAAGCTGGTGACTGAGTTTGGTAAAGTGTGTGAAAGAAGAAAGTTAAGAGTAAATGTGAATAAGAGCAAGGTTATTAGGTACAGTAGGGTTGAGGGTCAATTCAATTGGGAGGTGAGTTTGAATGGAGAAAAACTGGAGGAAGTGAAGTGTTTTAGATATCTGGGAGTGGATCTGGCAGCGGATGGAACCATGGAAGCGGAAGTGGATCATAGAGTGGGGGAGGGGGCGAAAATTCTAGGGGCCTTGAAGAATGTGTGGAAGTCGAGAACATTATCTCGGAAAGCAAAAATGGGTATGTTTGAAGGAATAGTGGTTCCAACAATGTTGTATGGTTGCGAGGCGTGGACTATGGATAGAGTTGTGCGCAGGAGGATGGATGGGCTGGAAATGAGATGTTTGAGGACAACGTGTGGTGTGAGGTGGTTTGATCGAGTAAGTAACGTAAGGGTAAGAGAGATGTGTGGAAATAAAAAGAGCGTGGTTGAGAGAGCAGAAGAGGGTGTTTTGAAATGGTTTGGTCACATGGAGAGAATGAGTGAGGAAAGATTGACCAAGAGGATATATGTGTCGGAGGTGGAGGGAACGAGGAGAAGAGGGAGACCAAATTGGAGGTGGAAAGATGGAGTGAAAAAGATTTTGTGTGATCGGGGCCTGAACATGCAGGAGGGTGAAAGGAGGGCAAAGAATAGAGTGAATTGGAGCGATGTGGTATACCGGGGTTGACGTGCTGTCAGTGGATTGAATCAAGACATGTGTATGGGGGTGGGTTGGGCCATTTCTTTCGTCTGTTTCCTTGCGCTACCTCGCAAACGCGGGAGACAGCGGAAAAAAAAAAAAAAAAATATATATATATATATATATATATATATATATATATATATATATATATATATATTTTTTTTTTTTTTTTTTTCTTTTTTTTTTTTTTCATACTATTCACCATTTCCCGCAATAGCGAGGTAGCGTTAAGAACAGAGGACTAGGCCTTTGAGGGAATATCTTCACCTGGCCCCCTTCTCTGTTCCTTCTTTTGGAAAATTAAAAAAAAAAACGAGAAGGGAGGATTTCCAGCCCCCCGCTCCCTTCCCTTTTATCGCCTTCTACGACACGCAGGGAATACGAGGGACGTATTCTTTCTCCCCTATCCCCAGGGATAATATATATATATATATATATATATATATATATATATATATATATATATATATATATATATATATATATATATATATATATACATATATATATATATATATATATATATATACATATATATATATATATATATATATATACATATTTTTTTTTTGCTTTGTCGCTGTCTCCCGCGTTTGCGAGGTAGCGCAAGGAAACAGACGAAAGAAATGGCCCAACCCACCCCCATACACATGTATATACATACGTCCACACACGCAAATATACATACATACACAGCTTTCCATGGTTTACCCCAGACGCTTCACATGCCCTGATTCAATCCACTGACAGCACGTCAACCCCGGTATACCACATCGATCCAATTCACTCTATTCCTTGCCCTCCTTTCACCCTCCTGCATGTTCAGGCCCCGATCACACAAAATCTTTTTCACTCCATCTTTCCACCTCCATTTTGGTCTCCCACTTCTCCTCGTTCCCTCCACCTCTGACACATATATCCTCTTGGTCAACCGTTCCTCACTCATTCTCTCCATGTGCCCAAACCATTTCAAAACACCCTCTTCTGCTCTCTGAACCACGCTCTTTTTATTTCCACACATCTCTCTTACCCTTACGTTACTTACTCGATCAAACCACCTCACACCACACATTGTCCTCAAACATCTCATTTCCAGCACATCCATCCTCCTGCGCACAACTCTATCCATAGCCCACGCCACGCAACCATACAACATTGTTGGAACCACTATTCCTTCAAACATACCCATTTTTGCTTTCCGAGATAATGTTCTCGACTTCCACACATTCTTCAAGGCTCCCAGGATTTTCGCCCCCTCCCCCACCCTATGATCCACCGCTTCCATGGTTCCATCCGCTGCCGGATCCACTCCCAGATATCTAAAACACTTTACTCCTCCAGTTTTTCTCCATTCAAACTTACCTCCCAATTGACTTGACCCTCAACCCTACTGTACCTAATAACCTTGCTCTTATTCACATTTACTCTTAACTTTCTTCTTTCACACACTTTACCAAACTCAGTCACCAGCTTCTGCAGTTTCTCACATGAATCAGCCACCAGTGCTGTATCATTTATTTATTTATTTATTTATTTTGCTTTGTCGCTGTCTCCCGCGTTTGCGAGGTCGCGCAAGGAAACAGACGAAAGAAATGGCCCAACCCACCCCCATACACATGTATATACATACACGTCCACACACGCAAATATACATACCCATACATCTCAATGTACACATATATATACACACATAGACATATACATATATACACATGCACACAATTCACACTGTCTGCCTTTATTCACACATGGAATAACATCCCCTCCGCCCCTCATGTGTGCGAGGTAGCGCTAGGAAAACACAACAAAGGCCCCATGCGTTCACACTCAGTCTCTGGCTGTCATGCAATAATGCCCGAAACCACAGCTCCCTTTCCACATCCAAGCCCCACAGAACTTTCCATGGTTTACCCCAGACGCTTTACATGCCCTGATTCAATCCACTGAAAGCACGTCGACCCCAGTATACCACATCGATCCAATTCACTCTACTCCTTGCCCGCCATTCACCCTCCTGCATGTTCAGGCCCCGATCACTCAAAATCTTTTTCACTCCATCTTTCCACCTCCAATTTGGTCTCCCACTTCTCCTCGTTCCCTCCACCTCCGACACATATATCCTCTTGGTCAATCTTTCCTCACTCATTCTCTCCATGTGACCAAACCATTTCAAAACATCCTCTTCTGCTCTCTCAACCACACTCTCTTTATTTCCACACATCTCTCTTACCCTTACATTACTTACTCGATCAAACCACCTCAAACCACATGTTGTCCTCAAACATCTCATTTACAGCACATCCACCCTCCTGCGCACAACTCTATCCATAGCCCACGCCTCGGAATCATACAACATTGTTGGAACCACTATTCCTTCAAACATACCCATTTTTGCTTTCCGAGATAATGTTCTCGACTTCCACACTTTCTTCAAGGCTCCCAGGATTTTCGCCCCGTCCCCCACCCTATGATTCACTTCCGCTTCCATGGTTCCATCCGCTGCCAGATCCACTCCCAGATATCTAAAACACTTTACTTCCTCCAGTTTTTCTCCATTCAAACTTACCTCCCAATTGACTTGACCCTCAACCCTACTGTACCTAATAACCTTGCTCTTATTCACATTTACTCTTAACTTTCTTCTTTCACACACTTTACCAAACTCAGTCACCAGCTTCTGCAGTTTCTCACATGAATCAGCCACCAGGGCTGTATCATCAGCGAACAACAACTGACTCACTTCCCAAGCTCTCTCATCCCCAACAGACTTCACACTTGCCCCTTTCCAAAAATCTTGCATTCACCTCCCTAACAACCCCATCCACAAACAAATTAAACAACCATGGAGACATCACACACCCATGCCCAAAACCTACATTTACTGAGAAACAATCACTTTCCTCTCTTCCAACACGTACACATGCCTTACATTCTCGATAAAAACTTTTCACTACTTCTAACAACTTGCCTCCCACACCATATATTCTTAATATCTTCCACAGAGCATCTCTATGAACTCTATCATATGCCTTCTCCAGATCCATAAATGCTACATGCAAATTCATTTGCTTTTCTAAATATTTTTCACATACATTTTTCAAAGCAAACACCTGATCCACATATCCTCTACCACTTCTGAAACCACACTGCTCTTCCCCAATCTGATGCTCTGTACATGCCTTCACCCTCTCAATCAATACCCTCCTGCATGTTCAAGCCGCGATCACTCAAAATCTTTTTCACTCCATCTTTCCACCTCCAATTTGGTCTCCCACTTCTCCTCGTTCCCTCCGCCTCCGACACATATATCCTCTTGGTCAATCTTTCCTCACTCATTCTCTCAATGTGTCCAAACCATTTCAAAACACCCTCTTCTGCTCTCTCAACCATGCTCTTTTTATTTCCACACATCTCTCTTACCCTTACATTACTTACTCGATCAAACCACCTCACACCACACATTGTCCTTAAACATCTCATTTCCAGCACATCCATCCTCCTGCGCACAACTCTATCCATAGCCCACGCCTCGCAACCATACAACATTGTTGGAACCACTGTTCCTTCAAACACAGCCATTTTTGCTTTCCGAGATAATGTTCTCGACTTCCACACATTCTTCAAGGCTCCCAGGATTTTCGCCCCGTCCCCCACCCTATGATTCACTTCCGCTTCCATGGTTCCATCCGCTGCCAGATCCACTCCCAGATATCTAAAACACTTTGCTTCCTCCAGTCATACATACATTAAATATCCTTACCAACCAGTCAACAATACAGCCACCCTCTTTTATAATAAATTCCACTGCAGTACCATCCAAACCCGCTGCCTTGCCTGCTTTCATCTTCCGCAAAGCTTTTACTACCTCTTCTCTGTTTACCCTGGGGATAGGGGAGAAAGAATACTTCCAACGCATTCCTCACGTGCCGTAGAAGGCAATTAAAGGGGACGGGAGCTGGGGGGCCAGAAACCCTCCCCTCCTTGTATTTTGACTTTCTAAAAGGGTAAACAGAAGAAGGAGTCACGAGGGGAGTGCTCATCCTCCTCGAAGGCTCAGATTGGGGTGTCTAAATGTGTGTCGATGTAACCAAGATGACAAAAAGGGGAGAGACAGGTAGTAAGTTTGAGGAAAGGAACCTGGAGGTTTTGGCTCTGAGTGAAACGCAGCTCAAAAGTAAAGGGGAAGAGTGGCTTGGGAATGTCTTGGAAGTAAAGTCAGGGGTTAATGAGAGGTCAAGAGCAAGGGAAGGAGTAGCATTACTCCTGAAACAGGAGTGGTGGGAGTATGTGATAGTGTGTAAAAAAGTAAACTCTAGATTGATATGGGTAAAAGTGAAAGTAATTGGAGAGAGATGGGTGATTATTGGTGTATATGCACCTGGGCATGAAAAAAAGATCATGAGAGGTAAGTGTCTTGGGAGCAGCTGAGTGAGTGCGTTAGTAGTTTTGATGCAGGAGACCGGGTTATAGTGATGGGTGATTTGAGTGCAAAGGTGAGTAATGTGGCAGTTGAGGGAATAATTGGTGTACATGAGGTGTTCAGTGTTGTAAATGGAAATGGTGAAGAGCTTGCAGATTTATGTGTTGAAAAAGGACTGGTGATTGGGAATACCTGGTTTAAAAAGCGAGATATACATATGTATACGTATGTAAGTAGGAGAGATGGCCAGAGAGCGTTATTGGATTACGTATTAATTGATAGGCGCGCGAAAGAGAAACTTTTGGATGTTAATGTGCTGAGAGGTGCAACTGGAAGGATGTCTGATCATTATCTTGTGGACGTGAAGGTGAAGATTTGTAGAGGTTCTCAGAAAAAAAGAGGAATGTTGGGGTGAAAAGATGGTGTCAGTAAGTAAGCTTGGGAAGGAGACTTGTGTGAGGAAGTACCAGGAGAGATTGAGTACAGAAGGAAAAATGTGAGAACAAAGGACGTAAGGGAAGTGGGGGAGGAATAGGATGTATTTAGGGGAGCAGTGATGGCTTGCGCAAAAGATGCTTATGGCATGAGAAACGTGGGAGGTGGGCAGATTAAAAAGGGTAGTGAGTGGTAGGACGAAGAAGTAAGATTATTAGTGAAAGAGAAGAGAGAGGCATTTGGACGATTTTTTGCAGGGAAATAATGCAAATGAGTGGGAGATGTATAAAAGAAAGAGGCAGGAGGTCAAGAGAAAGGTGCAAGAGGTAAAAAAAAGGGCAAATGAGAGTTGGGGTGAGAGAGAATCATTAAATTTTAGGGGGAATAAAAAGATTTTTGGAAGGAGGTAAATAAAGTGCGTAAGACAAGCGAACAAATGGGAACTTCAGTGAAGGGGGCTAATGGGGAGGTCATAACAAGTAGTGGTGACGTGAGGAGATGGAGTGAGTATTCTGAAGGTTTTGTTGAATGTGTTTGATGATAGAGTTTGGATGATAGTTTTGGATGAGGTGGTGTGCAAAGTGAGAGGGTTCGGGAGAATGATTTAGTAAACAGATAAGAGGTAGTAAAAGCTTTCCGGAAGATGAAAGCCGGCAAGGCAGTGGGTTTGGATGGCATTGTAATGGAATTCACTAAAAATGGGGGTGACTGTATTGTTGACTGGCTGGTAAGGTTATTTAATGTATGTATGACTCATGGTGAGGTGCCTGAGGATTGGTGGAATCGTGCACAGTGCCATTGTACAAAGGCAAAGGGGATAAAAGTGAGTGCTCAAATTGCAGAGGTATAAGTTTGTTGAGTACTCCTGGGAAATTATATGGGAGGGTATTGACTGAGAGGGTGAAGGCATGTACACAGTATCAGATTGGGGAAGAGCAGTATGGTTTCAGAAGTGGTAGAGGATGTGTAGATCAGGTGTTTGCTTTGAAGAATGTATGTGAAAAATACTTAGAATACTTAGAAAAGGAAATGGATTTGTATGTAGCATTTATGGATCTGGAGAAGGCATACGATAGAGTTGATAGAGATGCTCTGTGGAAGGTATTAAGAATACATAGTGTGGGTGGGAAGTTGTTAGAAGCAGTGAAAAGTTTTTATCGAGGATGTAAGGCAGGCGTACGTGTAGGAAGAGAGGAAAGTGATTAATTCTCAGTGAATGTAGGTTTGCGGCAGGGGTGTGTGATGTCTCCATGGTTGTTTAATTTGGTTATGGATGGGGTTGTTAGGGAGGTGATTGCAAGAGTTTTGGAAAGAGGGGCAAGTATGCAGTCTGTTGTGGATGTAAGAGCTTGGGAAGTCAGTCAGTTGTTGTTCGCTGATGATACAGCCCTGGTGGCTGATTCGTGTGAGAAACTGCAGAAGCTGGTGACTGAGTTTGGTAAAGTGTGTGAAAGAAGAAAGCTCAGAGTAAATGTGAATAAGAGCAAGGTTGTTAGGTACAGTAGGGTTGAGGGACAATTCAAGTGGGAGGTAAGTCTGAATGGAGAAAAACTGGAGGAAGTAAAGTGTTTTAGATGTCTGGGAGTGGATTTGGAAGCGGATGGAACCATGGAAGCGGAAGTGAATCATAGGGTTGGGGAGGGGGCGAAAGTTCTGGGAGCCTTGAAGAATGTGTGGAAGTCGAGAACATTATCTCGGAAAGCAAAAATGGGTATGTTTGAAGGAATAGTGGTTCCAACAATGTTATGAGGTTGCGAGGCATGGGCTATAGATAGAGTTGTGCAGAGGAGGGCGGATGTGATAGAAATGAGATGTTTGAGGACAATATGTTGTGTGAAGTGGTTTGATCGAGTAAGTAATAATAAGGTAACAGAGATGCGTGGTAATAAAAAGAGTGTGGTTGAGAGAGCAGAAGAGGATGTTTTGAAATAGTTTGGTCACATGGAGAGAATGAGTGAGGAAAGATTGTCTAAGAGGGTATATGTGTCAGAGGTGGACGAAACGAGAAGTGGGAGACCACATTGGAAGTGGAAAAATGGAGTGAAAAAGATTTTGAGTGATCGGGGCCTGAACATGCAGGAGGGTGAAAGACGTGCAAGGAATAGAGTGGATTGGAACGATGTGGTATACCAGAGTCGACGTGCTGTCAGTGGACTGAACCAGGGCGTGTGAAGCGTCTGGGGTAAACCATGGAAAGTTCTGTGGGGCCTGGATGTGGAAAGGGAGCTGTGGTTTCGGTGCATTATTACATGACAGCTAGAGACTGAGTGTGAACGAATGTGGCCTTTGTTGACTTTTCCTAGCACTACCTCGCGCACATGAGGGGTGAGGGGGTTGTTATTTCATGTGTGGCGGGGTGGCGATGGGAATGAATAAAGGCAGACAGTATGAGTTATGTACATGTGTATATATGTATATGTCTGTGTGTGTATATATAAGTTGATATATATAGGTATGTATATTTGCGTGTGTGGACGTGTATGTATATACATGTGTATGTGGGTGGGTTGGGTCGTTCATTCGTCTGTTTCCTTGCGCTACCTCGTTAACGCAGGAGAGAGCGACAAAGTAAAATAAATAAATAAATATGTATATATATATATATATATATATATATATATATATATATATATATATATATATATATATATATATATATATATATTAGAAAGGACCGCAATTTTGCGCGTGATCAAGATATTCTTATGAGTCCACGGGGAATATGAAACGCGAAAAGTTCCCAAGAGCACTTTTGTGTAATAATCACATCATCAGGGGAGACACAAGAGAGAAATAAACAGTCAGTTGATATACATCGAAGAGACGAAGCTAGGACGCCATTTGGTAAACATGTGATCGTCCAAAACATGCAACGAGCGTTCATAAACTTATCATTTTACAAACTCTATCAACAATAAAGTTATCTAATTTGTATAGACCATTACTAATATTAAGATTATAATTCTTTCTGTATTTAATAATAGAAGATTCAATGATATTTCTCCTGGTAATAGAGTTAGAGTTAATAACTGATATGGCGTTACTCCAGTCAATACAACGATCATAGTTTTTAACATGATTAAACAAGGCATATGATTCTTGTCCCGTTCTTATACTATATTCATTTTGCTTAAGTCTTATAGAAAGATCCTTACCAATCTGACCAACATAAAATTTATGACAGTTTCCTCAAGGCACTTTATAGGTGCATCCAAGAGAATTTTCTGGTGAATTCCTGATTAAGATATTCTTTATAGTATTATTGTTGCTAAAGGCAACATTTACATTAAAGGATTTAAGCAACATGGGAAGCAAAGTGAAATTATTATTAAAAGGGAGAACTGAAAGATTCTTGGTGTCAATGGGAGGTTTGGGCAAACTAACTTTTTTCAGAGATACAGATTCGTCATATTTCTTTCCTTCATACTGGTTTGTTGTTTCTCATGTAGCAAAGTAGTGCTAGGAACAGATGAGGAATGGCCTCATTCACATTAAATCTACGTCATGTATAATGCACCAAAACCAGGGCTCCTTATCCACACCCAAGCCCTACAGACCTTTCAATGGTTTCCCCTTACCACTTCATACTCCCTAGTTTAGCACACTGATAGAATGTTATCCCTATACACAACACTATATCACTACAAATCGCTCTATCCCATACACGCCTCTCACCCTCTTACATGTCCAGGCCCCAGTAACCCAAAGCATCTTCCACTCTACCCTTCTGTCTCCTTCTTAGTCTCTCCCTTCTCCTTGTTCCCTCCACTTCTGACATATACGTTCTCTCAGTCTCTTCCCACTCATACTCTCCAAAATTTCAGACCATTTAAGCACATCCTCTTCAATGCTCTCATTCATCATTCATAACACAATCAACCCTCATCACACCACATTTGAGCATCACACTCGGGCTTTCATTTCCAAAACATTCATCCTCTTACATTCTCTCATATTTAGGCTCTATAACTTACACCTGTACATCGCCAATGGAATCACTATACTAAGAAATACATCCATCTTTGTCCTCACAGACAGTGGCCTATCTTTCCACACACTCCTCAATGCACCCGGACTTTTGCACCCGACCCATCCTATGGATCTCTTCAACTCTCATAGTTTCATCCACTGCCTTACCCACTTACAAGTATGTATGACACTCAACTCCTGATGGTTCTCTCACACTCAGACTCACACTGAAACCAATCTGTCTTGCCCCCTGGCAAAACAGCACCTTGTGTTTACTCAATAATTCTCAACTTCCTCCTTTCACTCACTCTCTCAAACTCGGACACCAAACAAGCTTTAGGGTACTGTGTGTGAGAAGGAACTGAGAGATGATATCTTCCCTAACCTGTCATCAAAATCCTACATTAGGAGAATAGTTATGGAGAGAAACTGTCTGATGGGAAATATGAGAATAGCTTCAAGGATATAGATATGGAATACTTTACAAGCTATTAATATCTTACACAAGGCCAAAACTAAGATATGCTTCTGAGGTTAGGTGACTGCACCTAAAGAAGCTCAACAGATAACAGAGAAGGACCAGAGGAAGGCAACAAAGATAGTACATGATACCACCGATTTTCGGGCAACGGATGGTTCGCCATCCCCGTTAGTCCGGACAAAATTACGTGAGGGAACTTGAAATTACCGAGCAGCCACAGAAGGCGTTGTGTGTAGGGCGCGCTTATTTACATTCTTTACACTACACTTGTTGATGGTGATACCGCAATTCTGTGAGATTCTTAGCTTCTTTTGCTTGAATTCAACCCTAGCTATGGCTTCTAAGACATATGAAAGTGTCAGTCGTTGTGCCAAACATAAACACTAGTCCATATCGATCCAAGATAAAGTAGAACTGTTGAAAAAATGGAACGTGGTGTTTCGGTGAGTAAGTTGTGTAACATCTACAGTATTGGTTCATCATCAGTTTATGATATAAAGAAGCAAAGGTAGAAAATATTGAAATTCTATGAAGACAGCAATTCCAAGAAGCAAATGACGATTAGAAAAACTATGAAAGATGGTAAGAGTACTGAGCACGATCGAGTGATGATGGAATAGTTTCGACAGCGCCGGAGTGATGGAGTGAACTTGTCAGGTAGCATGATAACAGACCAGGTTAAGTAGTTCCATTAAAAACTCAGATTACAATGTGAGCGTTTCTACAATGAAAAATGGCTTCAAAAATTCAAGAAGCGTCATGGAATTTCCATGAATAAAGTGTGTGGAGAAAAGCGGTCTGCTAACCACGAAGGAGCTGCCGAGTGTGTGGACAAATTGGCGAAACTCGTAGCTAACGAGCACCTCAGTCCTGAGCAGGTGTATAATGCAGACGAAACTGCATTACTCTGGAGATGCACACCTAAGAAAACACTAACAACAGAAGACGAAGAAGACTCCATATGATTCAAGCAATCTAAGGACAGACTTACCATCTTACGGTGCTCAAACATTTAGCATTTGTTTAATCTAAATTTCTAGCAGTCCATGGTATGCTTTAGACACATGGGAGATGTATAATTATAAGGTTAGAGGTGTGATGATGATTCATCATTACGTGACCACGGTTGTTCCGGCAAAATGGTTAATCCTGCAAGAGAACCGGAAAATCTGTGATGTACCTTTACCAGAAGTAAGAGAGCTAAGCTGAAGGGAAAATCTGGTGACTAGATTTATCCACCTTGGAACAGAGAAGAGTGAGGGGTGATCTGAGCACAACTTTTAAGCTTTTAAAAGAGATCATGATGTGGACAGTGAACAGTTCTTCAAGAGAAAAAAGGACAGAGCAACCATAAGGCATAGCATGAAATCAAATAAGAAACATGCTGAAAAGGATGTAAAGAAATACTTTTAAAGCATAAGAGTAATCAATGAATGGAATAGAATGAGTGAAATGATTAATGCAGATAGCGTACATATTTTTAAGATGGTGTATGATAGCAGAGAACGTTCAAGAGATGAGGCTTCATAAGCATAAAACGACCTCCCTGCAAGCTTAAATAGGTAATTACCAGCTTCTGCAGTTTCTCGCTCAAGTCTCCCATCAGACCAAAGTCATCCACGAACAACTGAGTCATCTTCCAGACTCCCAACTCCCAAAATACTTTACACCCAACACTCTATCGAAGACCCGTGTATTCATCTCCCTCATCTTCCCACGCATGAAAAGATCAAACATGCTAATGACCACATACCCTTGATATAGACCCACTTTCACCTGCCAAATAGTTTGATGAAAAGAGAGGAAGTAGTAAAAGCCCTACATATAATAAAGTGTGGCAGTTGAATTTTTCAAGAAAGATGTGACAGAGTTGATGATCAGTTAGTCAGGTATGGCCTAAGGTTAGATACCTAAGCACTAGCAGATCATAAACATAGAGCCCCTATGTAAAAGCAAGGATGACAAAAATGAATGCTCACATCACAGAAGTATAAGTCTGCTGAGTATATCTGGTAAGGTAAATGGGAGAACTGTTACAGAGAAGATGGAAACATGCATGGAACATCTGGCTGGGGGAAAGCAGCATGGCTTCAGAAAAAATAGAGGTTTGTGGATCAGGTGTTTGCTTTGAAGAATTTGTGTGAAAAGTAGTTAAAGAGTTAATTGTATATGGGATTTATTGATCTGGAGAAATGATATGACTGGACTGACAGAGAGGCCCTATGAAAAGTGCAGCAAATATCGGAGGTAAATGGAAAATCACTAGCAGTGATGAGGTTGTACCAGCAGAGTAAGGCAAGAGTGTTAGTGAGAAGGGAGGAGGGTGAATGGCCCTTGATGGAGATGGGCCTGCATCCAGAATGTGTGATGTCACTATAATTTTTAATGTTTATGAACAGGGTAGGGATGGAAATGAATGCAAAGGCCACACAGCAAGGAGTAGGTCTACAGCATGTCAAACTTTACTATCAAAAACTACTTAAACATCTGCGTACTTTTTGCATTTATAGTTTTATCACGTAGCTTATTCCACTCATCCACAATTTTGCGGTCAGGGTAAGGCCGTGGAAAGTATCCCTATTTTCATCATGATTCTGTAAGTATACTTTGCATGGCTTTTTCTAGGAATGTATAACCCACGTGAAGGATGGAAGCCTGTACAATGCCTTTTCACATTCTAATCGTGTAATTTCAACTACAAATTTCTCATCCTGAATCACTGAAGAAGCAATCTTTTATCATGTATCCTGAATGAGGTGGATGTGTAGCCAAAGGTCTAGAGAGAACAAATGAAAAGCCCATCGTTATATGACAACCTGACTCTGACACAATGACTTGTATGATGGTTAGTAGCTACAGCTTGTTTCCAGGAAATATGAACAACTGATTGGCCATTTTTAGTCAAATCATGTTCCAACGGTTAACCTTAATAGTTAGACTTGTGGAAGAGGGACAATTACCTGGTTCTGTTAGTTTGGCATACACTTAATTTGCCCAGCTGCAAATTCTGGGAAATCATGAATTGCATGTGATGCCACATTTCATCTTACGTACAAAAGTGAATGACAGGAAATGGGAGACGAGAGAAATTTTCTGAGACTTTGTGGCAAAGAACTTCAGTTGCAACAAGAATGTGAAAAATACACTTAGCTACAAATGAAAGAATGGACAATATCTTGATATATTCCAAAAAATTAAATCCTTATATAACTAAGACAGGTCACTTATCCACAGGACAAGCAAAAACTTGAATTCAAATCAACACTACCAAGCAGATTCTACAACATGACTTACCTAAGCACAAGTCCTTTCAATCCTGTTGGCATTGCTGGTGCAGAATGTGGTCGCAGGTCTGACTTTCTTGAAGGAGAGTCAGCACGAGACTGCCTAAGAAGACTATACGGATCTGGAGGGATAGGCAAGGGACTGCCAAGTTCCGTTCCCTCACTCAGCAGGTACTCCTAAGGATGTCACAAACACCAAATGTGAAAAAATAAAGATTTCAAAAACAGAAAAATCTTTTCTCTTTAAGACAGTGTCCTGCAAGCATGAGAGATTCTCTGGGATATTCTCTAAGAAAATTTGGTCAGGACATTCTGTCAGTATTTCTGGTGAGGAAGTGCTGGCTTGTCCACCCTTTCTCATCCACTCAACCATGGCAGCAGCAACATGATACCAATGAAAAAAACTCTTTAAACCATCGAACACACCCTCCTCCTATCACCCTATGTCAATTCGAGCACAAGAATGCAAACTCTGTGAAAAACTGATTCATAAAACAATCAAACAAAACATCCTACTCTCACTTACAGAGCATGGCTTCAGACTTAAACACTCTACCACCACACTCCACACTGACCTTACAAAACATATCCGAGAAGGATTCAACCAACCACAAACCCCCTTCCTGAACAGACTAGCGGCAATGGGCATCAGCAAAGCTTTTGACACTCCCCTGACACACCCTCACACAAAAAGTATTTAACACAACCCTTCACAACAATAACAAAGAGTGGTTGGCCAATTTTATAGCCGGCCACCATGCCAGAGTTACTCACAATGGCTTCAACTTTACACTGTTTAAACTCTACACTGGAGTTCCCCAAAAAGCATTTCCTTCTCTAGCTCTCTTCAGTCTCTTCTTATATTATCTATCTATATCCATGGGGATAGGTGAGAAAGAATACTTCCCACGCATTCCCCATGTGTCATTGAAGGTGACTAAAGGGGACAGGAGCGGGGGTCTGGAAACCCCCTCCCTCTCTCCTTGTATCTAAATTTCTAAAAGGAGGAAACAGAAGAAAGAGTCAAGCGGGGAGTGCTCATTCCCCTCGAAGGCTCAGATTGCGGTGTGTGAATGTGTGTGGATGTAACCAAGATGAGAAAAAAGGAGAGACAGGTAGTATGTGTGAGGAAAGGAACCTGAATGTTTTGGCTCTGAGTGAAACAAAGCTCAAGAGTAAAGGAGAAGAGTGGTTTGGGAATGTCTTGGGAGGAAAGTCAGGGGTTGGTGAGAGGAGAAGAGCAAAGGAAGGCGTAGCACTACTCCTGAAGCACGAGTTGTGGGAGTATGTGATGGAGTGTAAGAAAGTAAATTCTAGACTGATATGGGTAAAACTGAAAGTGGATGGAGAGAGATGGGTGATTATTGGTGCAAATGCACCTGGTCATGGAAAGAAAGATCATGAAAGGCAAATGTTTTGGGAGCAGCTGCGTGAGTGTGTTAGCAGCTTTGATGCACGAGAGCAGGTTATAGTGATGGTTGATTTGAATGCAAAGGTGAACAATGGTGATAAACTTGTGCATCTGTGTGTTTAAGAAGAGAGATATACATGAGTATATGTATGTGAGTAGGAGAGAAGGTCAAAGGGCGCTATTAGATTACGTGTCAATTGATAGGCTTGTAAAAGAGAGACTTTTGGATGTTAATGTGCTGAGAGGGGCAGCTGGAGGGATGTCTGATCACTGTCTTGTGGAGGCAAAGGTGAAGATTTGTAGAGGTTTCCAGAAAAGGAGAGAGAATGTTGGGGGTAAGAGAGTGGTGAAAGTAAGTGAGTTTGGGAAGGACACTTGAGTGAGGAAGCATCAGGAGAGATTGAGAGTAGAATGGCAAAAAAATAGAGCAAACGACATGAAGGGAGTGGGGGAGGAATGGGATGTATTTAGGGAAGCAGTGATGGCTCACACAAAAGATACATGTGGCATGAGAACAGTCGGAGGTGGACAGATTAGAGAGGGTAGTGAGTGGTGGGATGAAGAAGTAAGGTTGTTAGTGAAAGAGAAGAGAGAGGCGTTTGAGTGAGTTTTGCAGGGAAGCAGTGCAAATGACTGGGAGATGTATAAAAGAAAGCAGCAGGAGGTCAAGAGAAAGGTGCAAGAGGTGAAAATGAGGGCAAATGAGAGTTGGAGTGAGAGAGTATCATTAATTTCCAGGGAGAATAAAAAGTTGTTTTGGAAGGAGGTAAATAAAGTGTGTAAGACAAGAGAACATATGGGAACATCAGTGAAGGAGGCTAATGGGGAGGTGATAACAAGTAGCGGTGATGTGAGAAGGAAATGGTGTGAGTATTTTGAAGGTTTGTTAGATATGTTTCATGATAGAATGGCAGATATACGGTGGTTTGGTCAGGGTGGTGTGCGAAGTGAGAAGGTCAGGGAGAATGGTTTGGTAAACAGAGAAAGATAGCGAAAGCTTTGCGGAAGATGAAAGCCGGTAAGGCAGCGGGATTGGATGGTACTGCAGTGGAATCTATTAAACAAGGGGGTGACTGTGTTGTTGATTGGTTGATAAGGATATTCTGTGTGTGTATGTATCACGATGAAGTACCTGAGGATTGGTGGAATGCATGCATAGTGCCATTGTACAAAGGCAAAGGGGATAAAAGTGAGTGTTCAAATTACAGAGGCATAAGTTTGTTGAGTATTCCTGGGAAATTATATGGGAGGGTATTGATTGTGAGGGTAAAGGCATGTACAGACCATCAGATTGGGAAACAGCAATGTGGTCTCAAAAGTGGTAGAGGATGTGTGGATCAGGTGTTTGTTTGAAAATTGTGTGTGAGACATACTTGGAAAATCAGACGGTTTTGTGTGTAGCATTTATGGACCTGGAAAAGGCACATGATAGGGTTGATAGAGATGCTTTGTGGAAGGCTTTAAGAGTATATGGTGTGGAAGGTAAGTTGCTAGAAGCAGTGGAAAGTTTTTACCAAGGATGTAAGGCATTGTGTACGAGTAGGAAGTGAGGAGAGTGATTTGTTCTCAGTGAATGTCGGTTTGCAGCAGGGGTGCATGATGTCCCCATGGCTGTTTAATTTGTTTATGGATGGGGTGGTTAGGGAGGTGAATGCAAGAGTTTTGGAGAGAGGGGCGAGTATGCAGTCTGTTGTAGATGAGAGGGCCCGGGAAGTGAATCAGTTGTTGTTCGCTGATGATACAGTGTTGGTGGCTGATTTGGGTGAGAAACTGCAGAGGTTGGTGACTGAGTTTGGTAAAGTATGTGAAAGGAGAAAGTTGAGAGTAAATATGAATAAGAACAAGCTTACTAGGTCCAGTAGGATTGAGGGTCAAATTAATTGGAAAGTAAGTTTGAATGGAGAAAAACTGGAGGAAGTGAAGTGTTTTAGATATCTGAGAGTGGACTTAGCAGCAAATGGAACCATGTAAGCAGAAGTGAGTCACAGGGTGAGGGAGGGGACGAAGGTTCTGGGATCATTGAAGGATGTGTGGCATGTAAGAACATTATCTCAGAAGGCAAAAATGGTTATGTTTGAAGGAATAGTGGTTCCAACACTGTTATGTGGTTGTGAGCCATGTGCTGTACGGAGGAGGGTGAATGTGTTGGAAATGAAATGTTTGAGGACAATATGTGGTGTGAGGTGGTTTGATCGAGTAAGTAATGAAAAGGTAAGAGAGATGTGTGGTAATAAAAAGAGTGTGGTTGAGAGAGCAGAAGAGGGTGTGTTGAAATGGTTTGGATACATGGAGAGAATGAGTGGAGGGAGTAAGGAGAAAAGGTAAGAGAGATGTGTGGTAATAAAAAGAGTGTGGTTGAGAGAGCAGAAGAGGGTGTGTTGAAATGGTTTGGATACATGGAGAGAATGAGTGGAGGGAGTAAGGAGAAGTGAGAGACCAAGCTGAAGGTGGAAGGATGGAGTGAAAAAAAATTTTGAGCAATCGGGGCCTGAACACAGAGTAGGGTGAAAGGCGTGAAAGGAATAGAGTGAACTGGAATAATGTGGTATACCTCATCTGCTTGGTCTTCCAGCCTCTCAAATACAAATATGACAAAGCTACAAACCACACAATGCATTCAGAACATTCACTGGCTACCTAACTACCACAAATACTCAACATCATCACAATGAAACAATGATCCTCCCATTTCAGTACAACCTCAACAACGCTCTGCAGTCAGACGTATGCAACAGCATTAAACCCTCCCACCCAAACCACTCTATAACAAACACCCAACACACAAGTAGAAATGACAAGCTTACCCCTGCCCCACACTTCAATAACTTCTACTCAAAGATCTCCCCATCCCCAACAAGTATAATACAAGCAAAACACCTACAAACTGACATAACCCAAAAAGCACGAAGCAACTGACTTCCTAACTCAGTTTTACCATCCAACTCACCAGACATACACCCATCAGAAACCACTCTCTCCAAAGAAGTATGTGCTACATTCTCCTGTCTATGCTATGAGCATAACCCATCCCTCCAACACTACAAGCACCATTCCAACATATCCCATGTCCTTTCAAGCCCACAATGCAAATCTACGTAAGAAAAACACAGAGCACTTACTACTCAACTGTCCTGAACTCTGCACATAGACACAAACACATGAAAACACTTTATGACCTGTAGTCTCGACCAGTGGATGTTGCCAGTTTTCTGAGAACTGTAGGAGCCTCAGAAAGATAGGAGGAACTCCTTGGACAGCCAGAAAGCAAGAAGCAGCTTTCTCATTCTCTTTAAGTCTTCAGCTGATTAACAGCTGGCAAAAAGATATCTCTGACTTCCCATTTTGGCTTCCAGACAGCTCAGACTTCATAGATTATGGGCAGCAACCCTAAGTGCTCATAGTCAGTACAGAGAGGTGTTTATCAATGTGAATAAACAAGGCATTTTTTGATATCAGCAAGCGTGCAGACAACAGGCTACAGCTTCTCTTAAGAAGTGTGAGCAAGTGGAATTATTGCAATAATCTCCATTTTGTGACCTTTTTTCTATATGAAACTATTCAGAAGGTTCTCAAAGTTAGATCCTCTAAACCTATTGATGTAAAGATAACCTTTTCATTAATCCTGGTCTTTCATTAATGACTGGTCTTGTGATAAGACGGTGGAAGAGAATCGCCGTGACGGGAACTGTGTCCTTCAGCATGGCAAGGAAATTGCCCATCGCTGACCAACATTTCCACTGGACCTCTATCATCACCTCGTTAAGATCATCGTGTGTCAAGACATCATATAAAGCGCCTCTTCGCAAACGGAACTACCTTGGCCCACCAGTGATGCTACTACGTTTGTAAATCGAGAACCATTGCAACACAAACCTCGCCAGGTGGTAGAGTTTCCCGCAGTGTATCGAGACAGACTTCCCCAGAACTTTTTTTAAAGGGGAAGTAAATGTTTATAGTTGTGTTACTGGAGTGATAGTTTTCATACGTGGTGTTTTGACAAGAAAATAGTGAAATTGGAGAAAAATGTAGCTTAGACATTGAAGCTTATTGATACAGTGGTTAAATTGATGAGAACTGCTATTGACGTTTGTGTAAATAAATCATACATTTCCTTTTTCCATAGCCAGAGGTTGAACCATTATGTAAAATTCATTTTTTCATTCATTTCAAGCTAGAAGTTTCAGTTTCTAAATTGTTTCTTACATTTTTCATATGTATATATATGTATGTGTGTGTGTGTGTGTATATGTGCGTATGTATGTGTATGTGTGTGTATGTGTATATGTATATATATATATGTATATTATCCCTGGGGATAGGGGTGAAAGAATACTTCCCACGTATTCCTCGCGTGTCGTAGAAAGCGACTAGAGGGGACGGGAGCGGGGGGCCAGAAATCCTCCCCTCCTTGTATTAACTTTCTAAAATGGGAAACAGAAGAAGGAGTCACGCGGGGAGTGCTCATCCTCCTCGAAGGCTCAGAGTGGGGTGCCTAAATGTGTGTGGATGTAACCAAGATGTGAAAAAAGGAGAGATAGGTAGTATGTTTGAGGAAAGGAACCTGGATGTTTTGGCTCTGAGTGAAACGAAGCTCAAGGGTAAAGGAGAAGAGTGGTTTGGGAATGTCTGGGGAGTAAAGTCAGGGGTTAGTGAGAGGACAAGAGCAAGGGAAGGAGTAGCAATACTCCTGAAACAGGAGTTGTGGGAGTATGTGATAGAATGTAAGAAAGTAAATTCTCGATTAATATGGGTAAAACTGAAAGTTGATGGAGTGAGGTGGGTGATTATTGGTGCATATGCACCTGGGCATGAGAAGAAAGATCATGAGAGGCAAGTGTTTTGGGAGCAGCTGAATGAGTGTTAGTGGTTTTGATACACGAGACCGGGTTATAGTGATGGGTGATTTGAATGCTAAGGTGAGTAATGTGGCAGTTGAGGGAATAATTGGTATACATGGGGTGTTCAGTGTTGTAAATGGAAATGGTGAAGAGCTTGTAGATTTATGTGCTGAAAAAGGACTCATGATTGGGAATACCTGGTTTAAAAAGCGAGATATACATAAGTATACTTATGTAAGTAGGAGAGATGGCCAGAGAGCGTTATTGGATTACGTGTTAATTGACAGGCGTGCGAAAGAGAGACTTTTGGATGTTAATGTGCTGAGAGGTGCAACTGGAGGGATGTCTGATCATTATCTTGTGGAGGCTAAGGTGAAGATTTGTATGGGTTTCCAGAAAAGAAGATTGAATGTAGGGGTGAAGAGGGTGGTGAGAGTAAGTGAGCTTGGGAAGGAGACCTGTGTGAGGAAGTACCAGGAGAGACTGAGTACAGAATGGAAAAAGGTGAGAACAATGGAAGTAAGGGGAGTGGGGGAGGAATGGGATGTATTTAGGGAATGAGTGATGGATTGCGCAAAAGATGCTTGTGGCATGAGAAGAGTGGGAGGTGGGTTGATTAGAAAGGGTAGTGAGTGGTGGGATGAAGAAGTAAGAGTATTAGTGAAAGAGAAGAGAGAGGCATTTGGACGATTTTTGCAGGGAAAAAATGCAATTGAGTGGGAGATGTATAAAAGAAAGAGACAGGAGGTCAAGAGAAAGGTGCAAGAGGTGAAAAAAAAGGCAAATGAGAGTTGGGGTGAGAGAGTATCATTAAATTTTAGGGAGAATAAAAAGATGTTCTGTTAGGAGGTAAATAAAGTGCGTAAGACAAGGGAGCAAATGGGAACTTCAGTGAAGGGCGCAAATGGGGAGGTGATAACAAGTAGTGGTGATGTGAGAAGGAGATGGAGTGAGTATTTTGAAGGTTTGTTGAATGTGTTTGATGATAGAGTGGCAGATATAGGGTGTTTTGGTCGAGGTGGTGTGCAAAGTGAGAGGGTTAGGGAAAATGATTTGGTAAACAGAGAAGAGGTAGTGAAAGCTTTGCGGAAGATGAAAGCCGGCAAGGCAGCAGGTTTGGATGGTATTGCAGTGGAATTTATTAAAAAAGGGGGTGACTGTATTGTTGACTGGTTGGTAAGGTTATTTAATGTATGTATGACTCATGGTGAGGTGCCTGAGGATTGGCGGAATGCGTGCATAGTGCCATTGTACAAAGGCAAAGGGGATAAGAGTGAGTGCTCAAATTACAGAGGTATAAGTTTGTTGAGTATTCCTGGTAAATTATATGGGAGGGTATTGATTGAGAGGGTGAAGGCATGTACAGAGCATCAGATTGGGGAAGAGCAGTGTGGTTTCAGAAGTGGTAGAGGATGTGTGGATCAGGTGTTTGCTTTGAAGAATGTATGTGAGAAATACTTAGAAAAGCAAATGGATTTGTATGTAGCATTTATGGATCTGGAGAAGGCATATGATAGAGTTGATAGAGATGCTCTGTGGAAGGTATTAAGAATATATGGTGTGGGAGGCAAGTTGTTAGAAGCAGTGAAAAGTTTTTATCGAGGATGTAAGGCATGTGTACGTGTAGGAAGAGAGGAAAGTGATTGGTTCTCAGTGAATGTAGGTTTGCGGCAGGGGTGTGTGATGTCTCCATGGTTGTTTAATTTGTTTATGGATGGGGTTGTTAGGGAGGTAAATGCAAGAGTTTTGGAAAGAGGGGCAAGTATGAAGTCTGTTGGGGATGAGAGAGCTTGGGAAGTGAGTCAGTTGTTGTTCGCTGATGATACAGCGCTGGTGGCTGATTCATGTGAGAAACTGCAGAAGCTGGTGACTGAGTTTGGTAAAGTGTGTGGAAGAAGAAAGTTAAGAGTAAATGTGAATAAGAGCAAGGTTATTAGGTACAGTAGGGTTGAGGGTCAAGTCAAATGGGAGGTGAGTTTGAATGGAGAAAAACTGGAGGAAGTGAAGTGTTTTAGATATCTGGGAGTGGATCTGGCAGCGGATGGAACCATGGAAGTGGAAGTGGATCATAGGGTGGGGGAGGGGGCGAAAATTCAGGGGGCCTTGAAGAATGTGTGGAAGTCGAGAACATTATCTCGGAAAGCAAAAATGGGTATGTTTGAAGGAATAGTGGTTCCAACAATGTTGTATGGTTGCGAGGCGTGGGCTATGGATAGAGTTGTGCGCAGGAGGATGGAGGTGCTGGAAATGAGATGTTTGAGGACAATGTGTGGTGTGAGGTGGTTTGATCGAGTGAGTAACGTAAGGGTAAGAGAGATGTGTGGAAATAAAAAGAGCGTGGTTGAGAGAGCAGAAGAGGGTGTTTTGAAATGGTTTGGGCACATGGAGAGAATGAGTGAGGAAAGATTGACCAAGAGGATATATGTGTCGGAGGTGGAGGGAACGAGGAGAAGAGGGAGACCAAATTGGAGGTGGAAAGATGGAGTGAAAAAGATTTTGTGTGATCGGGGCCTGAACATGCAGGAGGGTGAAAGGAGGGCAAGGAATAGAGTGAATTGGAGCGATGTGGTATACCGGGGTTGACGTGCTGTCAGTGGATTGAATCAAGGCATGTGAAGCGTCTAGGGTAAACCATGGAAAGCTGTGTAGGTATGTATATTTGCGTGTGTGGACGTATGTATATACATGTGTATGGGGGGGGGGGGTTGGGCCATTTCTTTCGTCTGTTTCCTTGCGCTACCTCGCAAACGCGGGAGACAGCGACAAAGTATAATAAAAATAATAATAAATTCATTAATCCTGTCCCTGTTACACTACTTTGGGCAAGTGACAACAAGATGGAGGTTCCATTACTCCAAACTTGAAAGGAAAATCATCTGAGACATCTTCATCACTCTATTCATCCTAAGAAAAATAATCATGTCTAAACTTCTCTCTTCCAGAGGCAGAATTCCCCTTTAAGAAAGCTCCTTCATGACTTTTTCAATACATTTCTTGGCAAGTCAGGTTATCTCCAATACTTTCAAGAATCTAGGGTGGCTTTGGAGACCTTGACAACCTTTCTCCATGGAACACTCCCAGATTCTGACAGAGAAATATTTGGCTGAGATCTTAAGTAAAAAAAATTTGTAGATTTTGAAGTGGAACCATCTCTGTCATAATTTCCATGCAAGAAAAAAGAACCAAACAAGAATAAATCTTATTGTTTCATCTAAACACCCACATTATTGAATGGGAAGTTCAAGATAACCATTTCACAAAAAATCCACTGATCTTTATGGTTAAAATTCTGAACAATCATTCTAGATTCAAAGGTAGCCTATTGGTATATTCTAATACATCCCAGAATCTTTTTTTATTTCATGAGTAGGATATGGATGTAGCATTTCATGGTCATACCTTTTGGTCTATGCATAATTCCATGATTTTTCCAGAGCAATCTCAGCCCTACTCCCAAAACGTACATCCCCTGTAAATACTTTTGGCTTGTCTCAAAGATTTTCTGGAGATGGGTTAGGGACTACAGTGGAATGCTCAGACATACAGATAAATTTCTGAATTAGGCAGGGGCTACAACTGCCTTACAGTTTCAGACCTTGGTTATGTGACAACTTGTGGAAAGTATTCTGGGAAAATTCAATTTGGTAGCAACAATATGGGGAAGTCTCAGACCAAAATGGTTTCCACTTGGAAAAATGCAGTCATTTTTGTTGCCAACAGAGACCTTCCAAGATTCCCCCATGGGGTTTTTCCTATCAAAAGGTCATGTCAGTGCAACTCTTTGGTATGAGTTCTGCATTTCCATCCCAGCTGGTCTGTCGCCCAAGTATCAAACATTTATTCTTGATGAACACCACTGTAACTTCCAACGTCTGATGAAGAGAGGCCTTTGCAAATATCTGTTCCTTTAAGAGTTTATCAGAAAAGGTCTCCGTCTGGCCTTTCTCAGGGAACCTGTTTCTTCCAGCTTCTTATCTAACAGAAAAATGTATGTTTGGGGCAGATACTCTCTTGAGAATTAGCCCATTAGTAACAAATGTCCTTTAGAACAAGGCCTTCAACTGGATCACTTTGTTAGGTGTAGCACCTTGTGTGGTTCCTATTTGCTCTGGACCTCAAACATTACCACCAATTTTGGGTACTCTGTCCCTGGACTGGAAACACGAAACTTGATTTATTCTTTCTCCAATTCTTCGTCTGGGTCCAACTCTTCTAAAACTATCTGGATTTTCAGAGTGTTAGTGTTGTTGGTAGTCTCCCGGCAGGTCAAACAACCCTGTTGCCTAAGATTCCTTCAACCTTGCTGTTTGCCTTGGTTGGTCCCTTTGGATCTTCTTGTTCACCTAAGCCTTGTTGGAGGACTGCGACCTTGAAGCCCTGGGGTCTGGGAGTAACATATATTTCTAGAATGCTGTTACAAGGCATTATTTGGAGATCATTTAACAAATGACCCCCTGATTAGACATTTGACTTCTTAGTAACAGTGTCAATGTCTGGAAATCTTTTCAGACCATCATGAAAGATGTTAATGTTCCTAACTATGGAAAGCTTATGTTTAGATTTGTGTTATACAAGCCTGTTCCATTACAAATACAAGGCTAATTAAACATCTGCACCTTATAAGAGTATCTTTCAAGAATGCTCTCTGTAGGTCATGGAGTGTAATATTCAGAATCTTTCTGGGATAAACTTCTCTGGTTCATCCTTTACAGGAGAAAGGTTACCTTCCCCTTACTGCCTAAGTGGGAGCCTTCTATGACAGATCTGTCACATTATATGAGATTTTCTGATGTGTACTACTCAATACCATCATATACAAAAATTCTCTTCTCTTTAACGCTGATTCTGGTCAGACTTACTGATTTTCATGCTCATCCAGATACAGCACTGATAATGGGAGATTTCAATAATAGATAGATAAACTGGAGGATTTGGATTCTCTTGCTGACAGGGAGTCAAGGAGACACAAGTTTTTAGAACGTATACATACTAGGATGAAAGGGATTGGTATATAATCACTATCATAATAGGTCTTAACTTCACTCATACTAGCATGGATATTGAGAACATTATACAAGATACACCAGTTGGGAGAAGTGGTCATGTAATGCTCAAGTTTGAATATGTGGTAAAAGAAGACATTAAAAGAGCAGAGATGACAAAGAAAATAAAGGGGAGACATAATTGCAGAAACTTCATGCACCTCCATAACTTCTAAGGTAATGTATATTGGGAAATGGAATCTAGTAACCAGGAACCAGGACTTTGCATTGAGAGGATCTGTGAAATCTACAATGAAGGACTTAAGGCACGGGTAACTCAAACCTCTAATAGAGAGGGAACAGTAAGAAAGAGGAAGGAGTGGTTGAATAAGATATGTCTTAAAAGCAAAGGTGTTTTGACATGTGCAGTGGCAAAGATTTAGATGGTACTCTAGTCATCCACCACTTGCAAGGTCTAAAAAAAATGTATGGAAGGGGTATAGCAGGATAAAGATATAAAAACTTTGAAAAAAAATATTTTGGACAAGGCAGCTAAAAGTCCAAAATTTTCCACAAATTTATCAGGTGTCAGTTGTCAGCCAAGGAGTAGCTAATCAGGCTAACGGATTCACGGTGAAAAAATGTAAATGATGATGTAAGGATATGGGAAGAAATCAATAACAAGTTCAAAAGTGTTTTCACATCGGAAAACACTATAGCCCCAACAGCAATAAGATGGGATGGAGAGAAAGTTTTGGAAATCATTGAGATATCTAGAAAAGATCTTAACAAAATATTAAAAGGACTTGACCCATTCAAGCCTTGTGCTCCTGAAGAAATTTCATAATCATCATATGCAGTAAAGATCTGTGCAAATACACTAGATAAACCATTTGGAGAGAGGCATAGTCCCAAGAGGATAAAGGTCAAACATCATATCTGTACATAAGAAAGGAGATCAGGAACAAGGTACTGAACTATATACCACTCTCACTAATAAATGTGGTGTGTAAAGTTCTGAAAAATATTATTAGAAAGCAAGTGGATAACTTTCTACAGTAAGAGAAATTTCAAAAGTGGGAGGCAGCATGATTTTAGGGAAAGGTCACGTATAATTAACCTCTAAGACTTAAACAAAAAACATGAACTCATGATTTTAGGGAAAGGTCATGTATAATTAACCTCTAAGACTTAAACAAAAACATGAACTCATGATTTTAGGGAAAGGTCATGTATAATTAACCTCTAAGACTTAAACAAAAACATGAACTCAATCTTGGACAAAAAGGAAAGCTGGGTGGACTGTCTGTATCTGGACTGCCAGAAGGAATTTGACATTGTAGTACATAGGAGGATGTTAAGAAGCTGAATCACTAAACAGAAATAAGGGAAAAACTCCTACGATGGTCAGAATATTATCTCAGTGGGAAAGGACAAAGGAAACATGATAGTGAAGCCTTTTACAAATGGGTTGAGGTGGCCAGCAGAACGTTTGGTTCTGGTACCATAATTCTCCTTGATCTACATCAATGACTTGCCTAAAGGTATGAAATCCTACCTGAATATATTTGCAGATGATGCAAAGGTCATGACGGAAGTGAAAAGTGAGTAGAATTGCATCAGCTTACAAAGGGACCTTAACAGACTCCAAAGCTTTACAGCTTACAATAGGACCTAAAAAGACTCCAAAGATGGTCTGAAACATAGGCTGATGAAATTCCATGTAAAGCAAATTTAAAGTAATGAGGATGGGACAAAGAAAAAGGTGGCCTATAAGCTTCACGGTTCTATGTGTGAGAAGGACTTGGGAGTAGGCACCATTTCCAACCTACAACTAGAGTCCTATATCAGGAGAATAGGTTAGGAAAAGAACTGTATGTTGGTATATATCAAAATAGTTTTCAAATATATGGATAAGGATATATTTAGCCAGCTGACTACATCCTACAAAGGGACGAAACTAGAATATGCATCGCAAGTTTGGTCACTGTACCTGAAGAAGCACTATGAGTTCTTTGTGCTTCTTTAGGGGCCAAGACCAAACCTGAGAAGCATATTCTAGTTTCTTATGTAGGATATGAATAACTTGCTAAATATTCTTTTATCTACATACATGCACTTTGAAAGCTATACTGATATTTGCCAGTATAGGGTTTATCCCCTTAGCTGTTCTCTTGATATGGGACTCTGGTGACAGGTCACAGTTAATATCTACTTCCAAGTCCCTCTTACATACAGTCTCTAAGACTATAGAGATACAGACTTGGAATTAGACATCATCCCTAACCTGTCACCAGAGTCCCATATAAAGAGAATAGCTAAAGAGACAAACTGCCTGCTCATATATATCAAAATAGCCTACTAATATATGATATTACTAATATCATTATCATCATTATCATTATAATCATTATCATTATTATTACTATTATCATTACTAGTATTATTATTATTATTAGTATTATTATCATTATTATTATTTTTATTATTATTATTATTATCATTATTATCATTATTATAATTATTCATTTTTTTATTTTGCTTTGTCGCTGTCTCCCGCGTTAGCGAGGTAGCGCAAGGAAACAGGCAAAGAATGGCCAAACCCACCCACATACACATGTATATACATACACATCCACACACACAAATATACATACCTATACATCTCAATGTACACATATATATAACACACAGACATATACATATATACACATGTACATAATTCATACTGTCTGCCTTTATTCATTCCCATCGCTACCTCGCAACACATGGAATGAAAACCCCCTCCCCACTCATGTGTGCGAGGTAGCGCTAGGAAAAGACAACTAAGGCCACATTCGTTCACACTCAGTCTCTAGCTGTCATGTAATAATGCACAGAAACCACAGCTCCCTTTCCACATCCAGGCCCCATATAACTTTCCATGGTTTACCCCAGACGCTTCACATGCCCTGGTTCAATCCATTGACAGCACGTCGACCCCGGTATACCACATTGTTCCAATTCACTCTATTCCTTGCACGCCTTCCACCCTCCTGCAGGTTCAGGCCCCGATCACTCAAAATCTTTTTCACTGCATTTTTCCACCGTCCAATTTGGTCTCCCACTTCACCTCGTTCCCTCCACCTCTGAAACATATATCCTCTTGGTCAATCTTTCCTCACTCATTCTCTCCATGTGACCAAACCATTTCAAAACACCCTCTTCTGCTCTCTCAACCAAGCTCTTTTTATTTCCACACATCTCTCTTACCCTTACATTACTTACTCGATCAAACCACCTCCCACTACAATTGTCCTCAAACATCTCATTTCCAGCACATCCACCGTCCTCCGCACAACTCTATCCATAGCCCACGCCTCGCAACCATACAACATTGTTGGAACCACTATTTCTTCAAACATACCCATGTTTGCTTTCCGAGATAATGTTCTCGACTTCCACACATTCTTCAAGGCTCCAAGAATTTTCGCCCCCTCCCCTACCCTATGATTCACTTCCGCTTCCATGGTTCCATCCGCTGCCAGATCCACTCCCAGATATCTAAAACACTTTACTTCCTCCAGTTTTTCTCTATTCAAACTTACCTCCCAATTGACTTGACCCTCAACTCTACTGTACCTAATAACCTTGCTCTTAACTTTCTTCTTTCACACACTTTACCAAACTCAGTTACCAGCTTCTGCAGTTTCTCCCATGAATCAGCCACCAGCGCTGTATCATCAGCGAACAACAACTGACTCAGTTCCCAAGCTCTCTCATCCACAACAGACTTCATACTTGTCCCTCTTTCCAAAACTCTTGCATTCACCTCCCTAACAACCCCATCCATAAACAAATCAAACAACCATGGAGACATCACACACCCCTGCCGCAAACCTACATTCACTGAGAACCAATCACTTTCCTCTCTTCCTACACGTATACATGCCTTACATCCCCGATATATATATATATATATATATATATATATATATATATATATATATATATATATATATATATATATATATATATATATGAACATAATTCATACTTGCTGCCTTTATACATTTCCGTCGCCACCCCACCACACATGAAATGACAGCCCCCTTCCCCCACATGCATACGAGGTAGCACTAAGAAAAGACAACAAGGGCCACATTCGTTCACACTCAGTCTCCAGCTCTCATGTATAATGCACCGAAACCAACGCTCCCTATCCACATCCAGGCCCACAAAACTTTCCATGGTTTACCCCAGACGCTTCATATGCCCTGGTTCAGTCCATTGACAGCTCGTCGATCCCGGTATACCACATCGTTCCAATTCACTCTATTCCTTGCACGCGTTTCACCCTCCCGCATGTTCAGGCTCAGATCACTCAAAATCCTTTTCCCTCACCCTCTTCTGCTCTCTCAACCACACTCTTTTTATTACCGCACATCTCTCTTACTATTTCATTACTTACTCGATCAAACCAACTCACACCACATGCTGTCCTCAAACATCTCATTTCTAACACATCCACCCTCCTACACACAACTCTATCTATAGCCCACGCCTCGCAACCATATAACACTGATGAAACCACTATTCCTTCAAATATACCCAATTTTGCTTTCCAAGATAATGTTCTCGCCTTCCACACGTTTTTCAACGAACCCTGAACTTTCGCCCCCTCCTCCACCCTATGACTCACTTCCGCTTCCATGTTTCCATCCGCTGCCAAATCCAATCCCAGATATCTAAAACACTTCACTTCCTCCAGATTTTCTCCATTAAGACATATCTCCCAATTGACATGTCCCTCAACCCTACTGAACCTAATAACTTGCTCTTATTCACATTTACTCTGAGCTTTCTTCTTTCACACACTTTACCAAACTCAGTCACCAGCTTCAGCAGTTTCTCACATGAATCAGCCACCAGCGCTGTATCATCAGCGACAACAACTGACTCACTTCCCAAGCCCTCTCATCTACAACAGACTGCATACTTGCGCCTCTCCCAAACTCTTGCATTCACCTCCCTAACAACCCCATCCATAAACAAGTTAAACAAGCTTTGAGACATCACGCTTCCCTGATGCAAACCAACATTCACTGAGAACCAATCACTTTCCTCTCTTCCTACTCGTACACATTCCTTACATCCTCGGTAAAGGGGAAGAGTGGTTTGGGAATGTCTTGGCAGTAAAGTCAGGGGTTGCTGAGAGGACAAGAGCAAGGGAATGAGTAGCACTACTCCTAAAACAGGAGTGGTGGGAATATGTGATAGAGTGTAAGAAAGTAAACTCTAGATTGATATGAGTAAAACTGAAAGTTGATGGAGAGAGATGGGTGATTATTGGTGCATATCCACCTGGGCATGAGAAGAAAGATCATGAGAGGCAAGTGTTTTGGGAGCAGCTGAGTGAGTGTGTTAGTAGTTTTGATGCACGAGACCGGGTTATAGTGATGGGTGATTTGAATACAAAGGTGAGTAATGCGGCAGTCGAGGGAAGAGTTGGTGCACATGGGGTGTCCAGTGTTGTAAAAGAAAATGATGAAGAGCTTGTAGATTTGTGTGCTGAAAAAGGACGGGTGATTGGGAATACCTGGTTTAAAAATAGAGATATCCATAAGTATACGCATGCAAGTAAGAGAGAAGGCCAGAGAGCGTTATTGCATTACGTGTTAATTGATAGACGCGTGAAAGAGAGGTGCAACTGGAGGGATGTCTGATCATTATCTTGTGGAGGCGAAGGTGAAGATTTGTAGAGGTTTTCAGAAAAGAAGAATGTTGGGTTGAAGAGAGTGGTGAGAGTAAGTGAGTTTGGGAAGCAGACTTGTGCGAGGAAGTACCAGGAGAAACTGAGTGTAGAACAGAATAAGGGTGAGAGCAAGGGACGTAAGGGGAGTGGGGGAGGAATGGGATGTATTTAGGGAAGCAGTGATGGCTTACGCAAAAGATGCATGTGGCATGAGAAGCATGAGAGGTTGGCAGATTAGTAAGAGTAGGTGAGTGGTGGGATGAAGAAGTAAGATTTATTTGTGAAAGAGAAAAAAGAGGCATTAGGACGATTTTTCCAGGGAAATATTGCAACTGACTGGGATATGTATAAAAGAAAGAGGCAGGAGGTAAAGAGAAAGGTGCAAGAGGTGAAAAAGAGAGCAAATGAGAGTTGGGGTGAGAGAGTATCATTAAATTCTAAAAATGGAGTATAAAAAGATGTTTTGGAAGGAGGTAAATATAGTGCGTAAGACAAGAGAACAAATGGGGGGGAGGAAAAGAAAAAATTTTAAAAAAAAAGGAGGTAATAACAAGTAGTGGTGATGTAAGGAGATTGAGTGAGCATTTTAAAGGTTTATTGACGATTAAATGATAGAGTGGCAGATATAGGGTGTCTTGTTCGGAGTGGTGTGCAAAGTGAGAGGGTTAGGGAGAATGATTTGGTAAACAGACAAGAGGTAATGAAAGCTTTCCAGAAGATGAAAGCAGGCAAGGCGGCGTGTTTGGATAGTATTGCAGTAGAATTTTATCAAAAATGCTGGTGACTGTGTTTTGTTGAGGGTTGGTAAGGATATTTA
>NC_092271.1:4477214-4662658 GCF_036320965.1 Panulirus ornatus | reverse complement strand
GGGAGGGAATTTGGGGGAAAGGGCAGTGATGCTTTTTTCAAAAGATGAAATTTTGGGCATGAGAAGGTGGGGTGGGGCAGTTAGAAAGGGTAGTGAGTGGAGGGATGAAGAATTTAAATTTTTTGTGAAAGAGAAAGATAGAGGGCATTTGACGATTTTTGAATTTCAATGCAAAAGGGAGGAGATGTAAAAAAGAAAGAGGAAAGGGGGAAAAGAAAAAAGGGGGCAAGAGGTGAAAAAGAGGGAAAAATAAAGATTTGGGTGGGAGTATCTTTAAAATTTTTTGGGGAGGTAAATTTTAGGAGGTAAATAAAGGAAAAAGAAAAGGGAAACCCAATGGGAAACTTCAGTGAAGGGGCTAAGGGGGAGGTGATAACAAGTAGGGTTTATTTTGAAAAAGGGTTTGGAGTGAGTTTTTTTAAAGGGTTTTGGGGTTAAATGTTTTTGATGATAGTGGGGCAGTTTATAGGGTTTTTTGGGTCAAAGGTTTGGTTTTGGGGCAAAGTGGGGGGGGGTTTGGGGAAAAATTTTTTGGTTTAAACAGAGAAGGGTTTTAAAGTTTTGGGGAAAATTTTAAAAGCCGGAAAGGGCCTGCGGGTTGGGATGGCTTTCCCAGTTGGAAATTTTTTAAAAAAGGGGGGTTACTTTTAATTGTTGACGGGTTTTGGTTTAAGGGTTTAATTTAATTTATAAAAAAATGATTAAAGGTTGGGGTTTTTCCCTGAGGATTGGGGGGAATTTTTTGCAAGGGGCCCATTGTACAAGGGCAAAAGTGGAAAAAGGGTGAGTGCAAAAATTTGGAAAGGGGTAAATTTGTTGGTATTCCTGGTAAATTATATGGGGGGGTTATTGATGAGCGGGTAAAGGCATCCCAGAGCAAAATTTGGGGGAAGAGAAATTTGTGGTTTCAGAATTTGGGTAGAGGTTTGTGGGATCGGGTTTTTTGCTTTTGAAAAATTTATTTGGAGAAAAAATTAAAAAAGGGCAAAAGGATTTGTATGTAACATTTAGGGGATCGGGTTTGAGGCTTATGATAGAGTTGTGGGGGGAAATGCTTTTTGGGGAAAGGTATTAAAAAAATGTGGTTTTGGGGGGCCAAGTAGTTAGAACCCGTGAAAAGTTTTAATCAAGGAAGAGGCATTTTGTAGGGTTTTAGGGAAAAGGGGGAAAGTGATGGTTCTCATAAATTGTAGGTTTGCGGCAGGGGTTTTTGGGGATGTCTCCATATTGTTTAAATTTTTGTTTATGGATGGGGTTGTTGGGGGAAGAAAATTTAAAGGGGTTTTTGGGGAAAAGGGGGGGCAAGTTTTCAGTTTTGATTTTGGGTAGAGCTCTGAATTGAGTAAATTTTGTTTTTCGCTGGGGTCCCAATGGGTGGTGTTTAATGTGAAAAACGGGCAGAAGCGGTGCTAAGTTTGGAAAATTTGTTGAAAAAAAAATTTTTGAGAGTAAAAGTAATAAGTGCAATTTTTAATTAGGTATAGTAGGGTTGAGGTCTAGTAAAATTGGGGGGGAAAAGGTTTGAATGGGGGAAAAAAAAGGGGGGGGGAAGGGGAAGTGTTTTGTTTATGTGGAGGGGAAATAGGGAAAGCGGATGGAACCATGTAAGGGGAGGTGGGGTTCATAGGGTGGGGGAGGGGGGGAAATTTTCTGGGACCCTTGAAAATGTGGGGGGAAAGTCGAGAACAATCTGGGGAAAAAGAAAAAAAGGGAAAAGTTTGAGGGAAATAGGGGGTTTAAACCCCATGTTGATTGGTTTTGCGGGGCGGGGGGTTTGGGATGGGATTTGTGCGAGGAGGGGGGATTTGCTGGGAAAAGGGAGAGGGTTTTAGGACAATATGTGGGGTGAGGGGGGTTTTTGTTTGGGGAAGAAATAAAAAGGGGTAAATAGATGTGTGGGATTTCCCTTATTTTCCCCTGCAAAAATCGTCCAAATGCCTCTCTCTTCCCCTTTCACAAATAATCTTACTTCTTCTCCCGCCACTCACTACCCTTTCTAATCTGCCCACCAACCACGTTTCTCATGCCACAAGCATCTTTTGCGCAAGCCATCACTGCTTCCCTAAATACAACTCATTCCTCCCCCACTCCCCTTACATCCTTTATTCTCATCTTTTTCTATTCTGTATTCAGTCTCTCCTTGTACTTCCTCATACAAGCTTCCTTCCCAAGCCCCCATCCTCTCACCACTCTTTTCAACCCAACATTTTCTCCTCTTTTCTGGAAACCTCTAGGAATCTTCACCTTCCCCTCCACAAGGTAATGATCAGACATCCCTCCAGTTGCACCTCTCTGCACATTAACATCCAAAAGCCTCTCTTTCGGACGCCTATCAATTAACATGTAATCCAATAACGCTCTCTGGCCATCTCTTCTAGTTACATACGTATACTTATATATATCTCTCTTTTCATACCAGGTATTTCCAATCACCAGTCCTTTTCAGCACATAAATCCACAAGCTCTTCACCATTTCCATTTACAACACTGAACACCCCATGTACACCAATTATTCCCTCAACTGCCACATTACTCACCTTTGCATTCAAATCACTCATCAATATAACCCGGTCTCGTGCTTCAAAACTACCAACACACTCACTCACCTGCTCCCAAAACACTTGCCTCTCATGATCTTTCTTCTTATGCCCAGGTGCACATGCACCAATAATCACCCATCTCTCTCCATCCATTTTTAGTTTTACCCATATCAATCCAGATTTTATTTTCTTACACTTTATGACATACTCCCACCACTCCTGTTTCAGGAGTAGTGCTACTCCTTCCCTTGCTCTTGTCCTCTTACTAACCCCTGACTTTACTCCAAAGACAATCAAAAACTACTTTTCCCCTCTACCCTCAGAGCCAAAACATCAAGGTTTCTTTCCTAAATCATACTACGTATCTCTCCTTTTCTTTCATCTTGGTTACATCCACACACAGTTAGACACCCAAATCTAAGCCTTCGAGGAGGATGAGCACTCCCCGTGTGACTCCTTCTTCTGTGTCCCCTTTTAGAAAGTTAAAAAATATATATATATATATATATATATATATATATATATATATATATATATATATATATATATATATATATATATATATATATATATATATGGATTTGTATGTAGCATTTATGGATCTGGAGAAGGCATATGATAGAGTTGATAGAGATGCTCTGTGGAAGGTATTAAGAATATATGGTGTGGGAGGAAAGTTGTTAGAAGCAGTGAAAAGTTTTTATCGAGGATGTAAGGCATGTGTACGTGTAGGAAGAGGAAAGTGATTGGTTCTCAGTGAATGTAGGTTTGCGGCAGGGGTGTGTGATGTCTCCATGGTTGTTTAATTTCTTTATGGATGGGGTTGTTAGGGAGGTGAATGCAAGAGTTTTGGAAAGAGGGGCAAGTATGAAGTCTGTTGGGGATGAGAGAGCTTGGGAAGTGAGTCAGTTGTTGTTCGCTGATGATACAGCGTTGGTGGCTGATTCATGTGAGAAACTGCAGAAGCTGGTGACTGAGTTCGGTAAAGTGTGTGAAAGAAGAAAGTTAAGAGTAAATGTGAATAAGAGCAAGGTTATTAGGTACAGTAGGGTTGAGGGTCAATTCAATTGGGAGGTGAGTTTGAATGGAGAAAAACTGGAGGAAGTGAAGTGTTTTAGATATCTGGGAGTGGATCTGGCAGCGGATGGAACCATGGAAGCGGAAGTGGATCATAGGGTGGGGGAGGGGGCGAAAATTCTGGGAGCCTTGAAGAATGTGTGGAAGTCGAGAACATTATCTCGGAAAGCAAAAATGGGTATGTTTGAAGGAATAGTGGTTCCAACAATGTTGTATGGTTGCGAGGCGTGGACTATGGATAGAGTTGTGCGCAGGAGGATGGATGTGCTGGAAATGAGATGTTTGAGGACAATGTGTGGTGTGAGGTGGTTTGATCGAGTACGTAACGTAAGGGTAAGAGAGATGTGTGGAAATAAAAAGAGCGTGGTTTAGAGAGCAGAAGAGGGTGTTTTGAAATGGTTTGGTCACATGGAGAGAATGAGTGAGGAAAGATTGACCAAGAGGATATATGTGTCGGAGGTGGAGGGAACGAGGAGAAGAGGGAGACCAAATTGGAGGTGGAAAGATGGAGTGAAAAAGATTTTGTGTGATCGGGGCCTGAACATGCAGGAGGGTGAAAGGAGGGCAAAGAATAGAGTGAATTGGAGCGATGTGGTATACCGGGGTTGACGTGCTGTCAGTGGATTGAATCAAGGCATGTGTATGGGGGTGGGTTGGGCCATTTCTTTCGTCTGTTTCCTTGCGCTACCTCGCAAACGCGGGAGACAGCGGCAAAAAAAAAAAAAAAAAAATATATATATATATATATATATATATATATATATATATATATATATATATATATACGAATAAAGTTCATAGAAACGCACACTTCCATAGAACATGCAAACCTTCAACAGCCAGGATCGAACCCGGGATCCCTGTGCGCGAGGCAGGCTTGCTGACCATTAGAGTTCAATATTGGCTCTTGGAGGTTTGCATGCTGTACATATATATATATATATATATATATATATATATATATATATATATATATATATATATTCTTAACGCTACCTCGCTAACGCGGGAAGTGGCGAATAGTTTGAAAAAAAAAAAAGATATATATATATATATATATATATATATATATATATATATATATATATATATATATATATATATATATATATATATATTTATTTATTTATTTGTTTATTTATTATTCTTTGTCGCTGTCTCCCGCGTTAGCGAGGTAGCGCAAGGAAACAGATGACAGAATGGCTCAACCCATCCACATACACATGTATATCATCAGCGAACAACAACTGACTCACTTCCTAAGCTCTCTCATCCACAACAGATTTCATACTTGCCCCTCTTTCCAAAACTCGTTCATTCACCTCCCTAACAACTCCCTCCATAAACAAATTAAACAACCATGGAAACATCACGCACCCTTGCCAATCACTTTCCTCTCTTCCTACATGTACACATGCCTTACCTCCTCGATGAAAACTTTTCACTGCTTCTAACAACTTGCCTCCCACACCATATATTCTTAATACCTTCCACAGACCATCTCCATCAACTCTATCATATGCCTTCTCCAGATCCATGTATGTAGCATAAAATGCTACATACAAATCCATTTGCTTTTCTGTGTATTTCTTACATACATTTTTTAAAGCAAACACCTGATCCACATATCCTCTACCACTTCTGAAACCACACTGCTCTACCCCAATCTGATGCATTTTACATGCCTTCACCCTCTCAATCAATGCCCTCCCATATCCCATTTACCTTTTTACAAAGGCACTGTGGATGTATTCTGCCAATCCTCAGGCACTTCACCATGGACCATACATACCTTGAATATCCTTGCCAACCAGTCAGCAACAGTCTCCCCCTTTTTTAATAAGTTTCATTGCAATACCATCCAAACCCGTATTCTTGCCGGCTTTCATCTTCCGCACAGCTTTCTCCTCCTCTTCTCTGTTTACCAAACCGTTCTCCCTGACCCTATCACTTTGCACACCACTTTGGCCAAAACACCCTATATCTGCCACTTTATCATCAAACACATTCAAGAAACCTTCAAAATACTCATTCAATCTCCTTCTCACAATTTATTATAGCTATATTAGCCCCCTTCACCGATGTTCCCATTTGTTCTCTTGTTTTATGCATTTATTTACCTCCTTCCTAAACATCTTTTTATTCTCCCTAAAATCTAATGACACTCTCTCACCCCAACTCGTAATTGTCCTCTTTTTCACCACTTGCACCTTTCTCTTGACCTTCTGCCTCTTTCTTTTATACATCTCTCAGTCATTTGCAGTACTTCCCTACAAAAATCATCCAAACACCTCTCTTCAGTTTCACTAACAATCTTACTTCTTCATCCCACGACTTACTATCCTTTGTAATCTGCCCACCTCCCACGCTTCTCATGCTACAAGATTCTTTGGTGCAAGCCATCACTGCTTCCCTAAATACATCCCATTCCTCCCCCACTCCCCTAATGTCATTTCCTCTCACCTTTTGCCATTCTGCACTCAGTCTCTCCTGGTACTTCTTCACACAAGTCTCCTTTCCAAGCTCACTTACTCTCACCACTCTCTTCTCCCGAACACTCTTCTTTTCTGAAAACCTCTACAGATCTTCATCTTTTCCTCCACAAGATAATGATCAGACATCCTTCCAGTTGCCCCTCTCAGCACATTAACATCCAAAAGTCTCTCTCACGCACCTACCAATTAACACGTAATCCAATAACGCTCTCTGGCCATCTCTCCTACTTACATACGTACAGATATATATATACAGATAGTTGTTATGAAACCAACAGAAAATGGGATAAATTTTACTTGAAACCATGCTTCTCTCTTGTGGTAAGGTATTTTTCTTATGGGGTTAGTGACATCCTAAATGTAAAAGAACACAATTTGGAAAGAAGACTAAAAATACTTCTCACAATTTTCAGTAAAGTAAAAAGCTACTTCCCTGAATTTTTCCTGTCTATAGTAACACTATGCACCCTAGATTTAGTGTGGTATCACACAGCACAATCTAAATAGGAAGTATTAAAAGATCATTGACAGGATATATTCAAAGCAATCTTGTAACTGGTTCTTGAGAAGTAGTAGAGAACCTAAGGAGTTAAAAGGAGGTGTTCCTAATGTCTTTATTGTCAATTCAGAGACTGGCTATTTGAATTATTAAAGAGAGAAAGGTCTTTCATATCTCCAAAGCATAATAAAACTTTCTTTTTTATTACTGCTTTAGCTAGGCAGCGTCAGCAACAAGTGAACAGTGGCTTCATTTTCGTATATCCAGTTTCCAGCTATCATGCAGTGATTAGAAAGGGTAGTGAGTGGTGGGATGAAAAAGTAAGATTATTAGTGGACGATTTTTTTAGGGAAATATTGCATATGACCGTGAGAACTATAAAAGAAAGAGGCAAGAGATCAAGGGAAAGGTGCAAGAGGGGAAATGAGAGTTGGGGTGAGAGAGAATCATTCAATTTTAGGGAGAATTAAACGATGTTTTGGAAGGAGGTAGATAAAGTGCATAAGACAAGGAAACAAATGGGAACATCAGTGAAGCGGGCTAATAGAGAGGTGATAACAAGTTGTGGTGATGCGAGGAGATGGAGTGAGTATTTTGAAGGTTTGTTGAATGTGTATGATGATAGAGTGGCAGATATAGGGTGTTTTGGTCGAGGTGGTGTGCAAAGTGAGACGGTTAGGGAGAATGATTTGGTAAACAGAGAAGAGGTAGTAAAAGCTTTGCGGAAGATGAAAGCCGGCAAGGCAGGAGGTTTAGATGGTATTGCAGTGGAATTTATTAAAAAAAGGGGGTGACTGTATTGTTGACTGGTTGGTAAGGTTATTTAATGTATGTATGACTCACGGTGAGGTGCCTGAGGATTGGCGGAATGCGTGCATAGTGCCATTGTACAAAGGCAAAGGGGATAAGAGTGAGTGCTCAAATTACAGAGGTATAAGTTTGTTGAGTATTCCTGGTAAATTATATGGGAGGGTATTGATTGAGAGGGTGAAGGCATGTACAGAGCATCAGATTGGGGAAGAGCAGTGTGGTTTCAGAAGTGGTAAAGGATGTGTGGATCAGGTGTTTGCTTTGAAGAATGTATGTGAGAAATACTTAGAAAAGCAAATGGATTTGTATGTAGCATTTATGGATCTGGAGAAGGCATATGATAGAGTTGTTAGCGATGCTCTGTGGAAGGTATTAAGAATATATGGCGTGGGAGGCAAGTTGTTAGAAGCAGTGAAAAGTTTTTATCGAGGATGTAAGGCATGTGTACGTGTAGGAAGAGAGGAAAGTGATTGGTTCTCAGTGAATGTAGGTTTGCGGCAGGGGTGTGTGATGTCTCCATGGTTGTTTAATTTGTTTATGGATGGGGTTGTTAGGGAGGTGAATGCAAGAGTTTTGGAAAGAGGGGCAAGTATGAAGTCTGTTGGGGATGAGAGAGCTTGGGAAGTGAGTCAGTTGTTGTTTGCTGATGATACAGCGCTGGTGGCTGATTCATGTGAGAAACTGCAGAAGCTGGTGACTGAGTTTGGTAAAGTGTGTGAAAGAAGAAAGTTAAGAGTAAATGTGAATAAGAGCAAGGTTATTAGGTACAGTAGGGTTGAGGGTTAAGTCAATTGGGAGGTGAGTTTGAATGGAGAAAAACTGGAGGAAGTGAAGTGTTTTAGATATCTGGGAGTGGATCTGGCAGCGGATGGAACCATGGAAGCGGAAGTGGATCATAGGGTGGGGGAGGGGGCGAAAATTCTGGGAGCCTTGAAGAATGTGTGGAAGTCGAGAACATTATCTCGGAAAGCAAAAATGGGTATGTTTGAAGGAATAGTGGTTCCAACAATGTTGTATGGTTGCGAGGCGTGGGCTATGGATAGAGTTGTGCGCAGGAGGATGGATGTGCTGGAAATGAGATGTTTGAGGACAATGTGTGGTGTGAGGTGGTTTGATCGAGTAAGTAACGTAAGGGTAAGAGAGATGTGTGGAAATAAAAAGAGCGTGGTTGAGAGAGCAGAAGAGGGTGTTTTGAAATGGTTTGGTCACATGGAGAGAATGAGTGAGGAAAGATTGACCAAGAGGATATATGTGTCGGAGGTGGAGGGAACGAGGAGAAGTGGGAGACTAAATTGGAGGTGGAAAGATGGAGTGAAAAAGATTTTGTGTGATCGGGGCCTGAACATGCAGGAGGGTGAAAGGAGGGCAAGGAATAGAGTGAATTGGATCAATGTGGTATACCGGGGTTGACGTGTTATCAGTGGATTGAATCAGGGCATGTGAAACGTCTGGGGTAAACCTTGGAAAGCTGTGTAGGTATGTATATTTGCGTGTGTGGACGTATTTATATACATGTGTATGGGGGTGGGTTGGGCCATTTCTTTCGTCTGTTTCCTTGCGCTACCTCGCAAACGCGGGAGACAGCGGCAAAAATATATATATATATATATATATATATATATATATATATATATATATATATATATATATATATATATATATATATATATATATATATATTGCTTTGTCGCTGTCTTCCGCGTTTGCGAGGTAGCGCAAGGAAACAGACGAAAAAAATGGCCCAACCCACCCCCATACACATGTACACGTCCACACATGAAAATATACATACCCATACATCTCAATGTACACATATATATACACACACAGACACATACATATATACCCATGCACACAATCCACACTTCTGCCTTTATTCATTCCCATCACCACCTCGCCACACATGAAGTAACATCCCCCTCCCCCTCATGTGTGCGAGGTAGCGCTAGGAAAAGACAACAAAGGCCCCATTCGTTCACACTCAGTCTCTAGCTGTCATGCAATACTGCCCGAAACCACAGCTCCCTTTCCACATCCAGGCCCCACACAACTGTCCATGGTTTACCCCAGACGCTTCACATGCCCTGATTCAATCCATTGACAGCACGTCGACCCCGGTATACCACATCGATCCAATTCACTCTATACCTTGCCCGCCTTTCACCCTCCTGCATGTTCAGGCCCTGATCACTCAAAATCTTTTTCACTCCATCTTTCCACCTCCAATTTGGTCTCCCACTTCTCCTCGTTCCCTCCACCTCCGACACATATATCCCCTTGGTCAATCTTTCCTCACTCATTCTCTCTATGTGCCCAAATCCTTTCAAAACACCCTCTTCTGCTCTCTCAATCACGCTGTTTTTATTTCCACACATCTCTCTTACCCTTACATTACTTACTCGATCAAACCACCTCACACCACTCATTGTCCTCAAACATCTCATTTCCAGCACATCCGCCCTCCTACGCACAACTCTATCTATAGCCCACGCCTCGCAACCATATAACATTGTTGGAACCACTATTCCTTCAAACATACCCATTTTTGCTTTCCGAGATAATGTTCTCGACTTCCACACATTCTTCAAGGCTCCCAGAATTTTCGCCCCCTCCCCCACCCTATGATCCACTTCCGCTTCCATGGTTCCATCCGCTGCCAAATCCACTCCCACATATCTAAAACACTTCACTTCCTCCAGTTTTTCTCCATTCAAACTTACCTCCCAACTGACTTGTCCCTCAACCCTACTGCACCTAATAACCTTGCTCTTATTCACATTTACTCTTAACTTTCTTCTTTCACACACTTTACCAAACTCAGTCACCAGCTTCTGCAGTTTCTCACACGAATCACCCACCAGCGCTGTATCATCAGTGAACAACAACTGACTCACTTCCCAAGCTCTCTCATCTACAACATACTGCATACTTGCCCCACTTTCCAAAACTCTTTGCATTCATCTCCCAAACAACTCCATCCATAAACAAATTAAACAACCATGGAGACATCACACACCCCTGCCGCAAACCAACATTCACTGAGAACCAATCACTTTCCTCTCTTCCTACTCGTACACATGCCTTACATCCTCCATAAAAACTTTTCACTGCTTCTAACAACTTGCCTCCCACACCTTATATTCTTAATGGCTTCAACAAAGCATCTCTATCAATTCTATCATATGCCTTCTCCAGATCCATAAATGCTACATACAAATCCATTTGCTTTTCTAAATATTTCTCACATACAGTCTTCAAAGCAAACACCTGATCCACACATCCTCTACCACTTCTGAAACCACACTGCTCTTCCCCAGTCTGATGCTCTGTACAAGCCTTCACCCTCTCAATCAATACCTTTCCATATAATTGACCAGGAATACTCAACAAACTTATACCTCTGTAATTTGAGCACTCACTCTTATCCCCTTTGCCTTTGTACAATGGCACTATGCAAGCATTCCGCCAGTCCTCAGGCACCTCACCATAAGTCATACATACATTAAATAACCTTATCAATCAGTCAACAATACAGTCACCACCTTTTTTTAATAAATTCCACTGCAATACCATCCAAACCTGCTGCCTTGCCGGCTTTCATCTTCCGCAAAGCTTTTACTACCTCTGCTCTGTTTACCAAATCATTCTCCCTAACCGTCTCACTTTGCACACCACCTCGACCAAAACACCCTATATCTGCCACTCTATCATCATACACATTCAACAAACCTTCAAAATACTCACTCCATCTCCTCGCATCACCACAACTTGTTATCACCTCTCTATTAGCCCGCTTCACTGATGTTCCCATTTGTTTCCTTGTCTTATGCACTTTCTCTACCTCCTTCCAAAACATCGTTTAATTCTCCCTAAAATTGAATGATTCTCTCTCACCCCAACTCTCATTTCCCCTCTTGCACCTTTCCCTTGATCTCTTGCCTCTTTCTTTTATAGTTCTCACGGTCATATGCAATATTTCCCTAAAAAAATCGTCCACTAATAATCTTACTTTTTCATCCCACCACTCACTACCCTTTCTAATCATTTTCCCTAACCCTCTCACTTTGCACACCACCTCGACCAAAACACCCTATATCTGCCACTCTATCATCAAACACATTCAACAAACCTTCAAAACACTCACTCCATCTCCTTCTCACATCACCACTACTTGTTATCACCTCCCCATTTGCGCCCTTCACTGAAGTTCCCATTTGCTCCCTTGTCTTACGCACTATATTTCCCTCCTTCCAGAACATCTTTTTATTCTCCCTAAAATTTAATGATACTCTCTCACCCCAACTCTCATTTGCCCTTTTTTCACCTCTTGCACCTTTCTCTTGACCTCCTGTCTCTTTCTTTTATACGTCTCCCACTCAATTGCATTTTTTCCCTGCAAAAATCGTCCAAATGCCTCTCTCTTCTCTTTCACTAATACTCTTACTTCTTCATCCCACTACTCACTACCCTTTCTAATCAACCCCCCTCCCACTCTTCTCATGCCACAAGCATCTTTTGCGCAATCCATCACTGATTCCCTAAATACATCCCATTCCTCCCCCACTCCTCTTACTTCCATTGTTCTCACCTTTTTCCATTCTGTACTCAGTCTCTCCTGGTACTTCCTCACACAAGTCTCCTTCCCAAGCTCACTTACTGTCACCACCCTCTTCACCCCAACATTCACTCTTTTTTTCTGAAAACCCATACAAATCTTCACCTTAGCCTCCACAAGATAATGATCAGACATCCCCCCAGTTGCACCTCTCAGCACATTAACATCCAAAAGTCTCTCTTTCGCGCGCCTGTCAATTAACACGTAATCCAATAACGCTCTCTGGCCATCTCTCCTACTTACATAAGTATACTTATGTATATCTCGCTTTTTAAACCAGGTATTCCCAATCATCAGTCCTTTTTCAGCACATAAATCTACAAGCTCTTCACCATTTCCATTTTCAACACTGAACACCCCATATATATATATATATGGGGGCGAAAATTCTGGGGGCCTTGAAGAACGTGTGGAAGTCGAAAACATTATCTCGGAAAGCAAAAATGGGTATGTTTGAAGGAATAGTGGTTCCAACAATGTTGTATGGTTGCGAGGCGTGGGCTATGGATAGAGTTGTGCGCAGGAGGATGGATGTGCTGGAAATGAGATGTTTGAGGACAATGTGTGGTGTGAGGTGGTTTGATCGAGTGAGTAACGTAAGGGTAAGAGAGATGTGTGGAAATAAAAAGAGCGTGGTTGAGAGAGCAGAAGAGGGTGTTTTGAAGTGGTTTGGGCACATGGAGAGAATGAGTGAGGAAAGATTGACCAAGAGGATATATGTGTCGGAGGTGGAGGGAACGAGGAGAAGAGGGAGACCAAATTGGAGGTGGAAAGATGGAGTGAAAAAGATTTTGTGTGATCGGGGCCTGAACATGCAGGAGGGTGAAAGGAGGGCAAGGAATAGAGTGAATTGGAGCGATGTGGTATACCGGGGTTGACGTGCTGTCAGTAGATTGAATCAAGGCATGTGAAGCGTCTGGGGTGAACCATGGAAAGCTGTGTAGGTATGTATATTTGCGTGTGTGGACGTATGTATATAAATGTGTATGGGGGGGGGGTTGGGCCATTTCTTTCGTCTGTTTCCTTGCGCTACCTCGCAAACGCGGGAGACAGCGACAAAATATAAAAAAAGAAAAAAATATTGACCAAGAGGATATATGTGTCGGAGGTGGAGGGAACAAGGAGAAGAGGGAGACCAAATTGGAGGTGGAAAGATGGAGTGAAAAAGATTTTGTGTGATCGGGGCCTGAACATGCAGGAGGGTGAAAGGAGGGCAAGGAATAGAGTGAATTGGAGCGATGTAGTATACCGGGGTTGACGTGCTGTCAGTAGATTGAATCAAGGCATGTGAGGCGTCTGGGGTGAACCATGGAAAGCTGTGTAGGTATGTATATTTGCGTGTGTGGACGTATGTATATAAATGTGTATGGGGGGGGGGGGTTGGGCCATTTCTTTCGTCTGTTTCCTTGCGCTACCTCGCAAACGCGGGAGACAGCGACAAAGTATAAAAAAAAAAAAAAAAAAATATTGACCAAGAGGATATATGTGTCGGAGGTGGAGGGAACAAGGAGAAGACGGAGACCAAATTGGAGGTGGAAAGATGGAGTGAAAAAGATTTTGTGTGATCGGGGCCTGAACATGCAGGAGGGTGAAAGGAGGGCAAGGAATAGAGTGAATTGGAGCGATGTGGTATACCGGGGTTGACGTGCTGTCAGTGGATTGAATCAGGGCATGTGAAGCGTCTGGGGTAAGCCATGGAAAGCTGTGTAGGTATGTATATTTGCGTGTGTGGACGTATGTATATACATGTGTATGGGGGGGGGGGCATTTCTTTCGTCTGTTTCCTTGCGCTACCCCGCAAAAGCGGGAGACAGCGACAAAGTATAATAAAAAATAATATAATAATATATATATATATATATATATATATATATATATATATATATATATATATATATATATATATATATATATATATATATATATATATATATATATATATATATATATATATATATGTATACGTTGAGATGTATAGGTATGTATATGTGCGTGTGTGGACGTGTATGTATAGACATGTGTGTGTAGGTGGGTTGGGCCATTCTTTTGTCTGTTTCCTTGCGCTACCTCTCCAATGTGGGAGACAGTGACAATGTGTAATAAACAAATATATTAAATGGAGTACACAATGGAAAAAGGTGAGAACAAAGGACGTAAGGGGTGTGGGGGAGGAATGGGATGTATTTAGGAAATCAGTAATGGCTTTCACAAAAGATACTTATGGCATGGGAAGCGTGGAATGTGGGCAGATCAGAAAGAGTAGTGAGTGGTGGGATGAAGAAGTAAGATTATTAGTGAAAGAGAAGAGCGGGGCATTTGGATGATTTTTACAAGGAAAAATGCAAATGAGTGGGAGATGTATAAAAGAAAGAGGCAGGAGGTCAAAGGAAAGGTGGAAGAGGTGAAAAATAGGGCGCATCAGAGTTGGGGTGAGAAAGTATCATTAAATTTTAGGGAGAATAAAAAGATGTTTTGGAAGGAGGTAAATAAAGTGCGTAAGACAAGGGAACAAATGGGAACTTCAGTGAAGGGGGCTAATGGAAAGGTGATGATAAGTAGTGGTGATGTGAGAAGGAGATGGAGTGAGTACTTTGAAGGCTTGTTGAATGTGCTTGATGATAGAGTGGCAGATATAAGGTATTTTGTTCGAGGTGGTGTGCAAAGTGAAAGGGATAGGGAGAATGAATTGGTAAACAGAGAAGAGGTAGTAAAAGCTTTGCGGAAGATGAAAGACGACAAGGCCGCAGGTTTGGATGGTATTGCAGTGGAATGTATTGAAAAAGGAGGTGACTGTATTGTTGACTGGTTGGAAAGGTTATTTAATGTATGTATTACTCATGGTGAGGTGCCTAAGGATTGGCGGAATCCTTACATAGTGCCATTACACAAAGGCAAATGGGATAAGATTACAGAGGTATAAGTTTGTTGAGTATTCCTGGGAAATTTTATGGGAGGGTATTGATTGAGAGAGTGAAGGCATGTACAGAGCATCAGATTGGGGAAGATCAGTGTGGTTTCAGAAGTGGTAGAGGATGTATGGATCAGGTGTTTGTTTTGAAGAATGTATGTGAGAAATACTTAGAAAAACAAATGGATTTGTATGTAGCATTTATAGATCTGGAGAAAGCATATGTTAGAGTTGATAGAGATACTCTGTGGAAGGTATTAAGAATGTATGGTGCCGGAGGCAAGTTGTTAGAAGCAGTGAAAAGTTTTCATCGAGGATGTAAGGCATGTGTACGAGTAGGAAGAGAGGAAAGTGAATGGTTCTCAGTGAATGTCGCTTTGTGGCAGGGATGCATGATGTCTTCATGGTTGTTTAATTTGTTTATGGATGGGGTTGTTAGAGAGGTGAATGCAAATGTTTTGGAGATAGGGGCAAGTGTGCTGTATGTTGTGGATGAGAGGGCTTGGGAAGTGAGTCAGTTGTTGTTTGCTGATGATACAGCACTGGTGGCTGATTCAAATCAGAAACTGCAGAAGCTGGTGACTGAGTTTGGTAAAGTGTGTGAAAGAAGAAAGCTGAGAGTAAATGTGAATAAGAGGAAGGTTATTAGGTACAGTAGGGTTGAGGGACAAGTCAATTGCGAGGTACGTTTGAATGGAGAAAAAGTGGAGGAAGTGAAGTGTTTTAGTTATTTAGCAGTGGATTTGGCAGCGGATGGAACCATGGAAACGGAAGTGAGTCACAGGGTTGAGGAGGGGGCGAAAGCTTTGGGAGCATTGAAAAATGGTTGGAAGGCTTGATTATTATCTCGGAAATCAAAAATGAGTATGTTTGAAGGATTTGTGGTTCCAACAATGTTATATGGTTTCGAGGCGTGGGCTATAGATAGGATTGTGCGAAGAAGGGTGGATGTTTTGGAAATGAGATGCATGAGGACAATATGTGGTGTGAGGTGGTTTGATCGAGTAAGTAATGAAAGGGTAAGAGAGATGTGTGGTAACAAAAAGAGTGTGGTTGAGAGAGCAGAAGAGGGTGTTTTGAAATGGTTTGGTCACATGGAGAGAATGAGTGAGGAAAGATTGACAAAGAAGATATATATGTCAGAGGTGAAGGGAACAAGGAGAAATGGGAGACCAAATTAGAGTTGGAAGGATGGAGTGAACATGTATGAGCGTGAAAGGCGTGCAAGGAATAGAGTGAATTGGAACGATGTGGTATATTAGGGTTGACGTGTTGTCAATGGATTGAACGAGGGCATGTGAATTGTCTGGGGTAAACCATGGAAAGTTTTGGGGGGCCTGGATGTGGAAAGGGAGCTGTGGTTTCGGTACATTATACATGACAGTTAGAGAATGAATTTGAACGAATGTGGCCTTTGTTGTTTTTCCTAGCCATACTTCGCGCGCATGCAGGAAGAGGGGATTGTCATTTCATGTGTGGTGGGGTGGCGACGGGAATGAATAAAGGCAGCAAGTATGAATTATGTACATATATATATATATATATATATATATATATATATATATATATATATATATATATATATATATATATATATATATATATATATATATATATATATATATATATATATATATGTATATTTATATATATATATATATATATGTATATATATATATATATATATTTTTTTTTATTTTCTTTTTCTTTTTCGCTGTCTCCCGCGTTAGCGAGGTAGCGCAAGGAAACAGACGAAAGAATGGCCCAACCCGCCCACGTACACATGTATATACATACACGTCCACACACGCAAATATACATACGTATACATCTCAATGTACACATATATATACACACTCAGACATATACATATATACACATGTACATAATTCATACTGTCTGCCTTTATTTGTTCCCATCGCCACCTCGCCACACATGGAATAACAACCCCCTCCCCCCTCATGTGTGTGAGGTAGCGCTAGGAAAGACACCAAAGGCCCCATTCGTTCACACTCAGTCTCTAGCTGTCATGTAATAATGCACCGAAACCACAGCTCCCTTTCCACATCCAGGCCCCACACACTTTCCATGGTTTACCCCAGACGCTTCACATGCCCTGGTTCAATCCATTGACAGCACGTCGACCCCGGTGTACCGCATCGTTCCAATTCACTCTATTCCTTGCACGCCTTTCACCCTCCTGCATGTTCAGGCCCCGATCACTCAAAATCTTTTTCACTCCATCTTTCCACCTCCAATTTGGTCTCCCACTTCTCGTTCCCTCCACCTCTGACGCATATATCCTCTTGGTCAATCTTTCCCCACTCATTCTATCCCTGTGACCAAACCATTTCAAAACACCCTCTTCTGCTCTCTCAACCACACTCCTTTTATTTCCACACATCTCTCTCACCCTTACATTACTTACTCGATCAAACCACCTCACACCACATATTGTCCTCAAACATCTCATTTCCAGCACATCCACCCTCCTGCGCACAACTCTATCCATAGCCCACGCCTCGCAACCATACAACATTGTTGGAACTATTCCTTCAAGCATACCCATTTTTGCTTTCCGAGATAATGTTCTCGACTTCCAAACATTCTTCAAGGCTCCCAGAATTCTCGCCCCCTCCCCCACCCTATGATTCACTTCCGCTTCCATGGTTCCATCCGCTGCCAGATCCACTCCCAGAAATCTAAAAACACTTTACTTCCTCCTGTTTTTCTCCATTCAAACTTACCTCCAACTTGACTAGACCCTCAACCCTACTGTACCTAATAATCTTGCTCTTATTCACATTTACTCTTAACTTTCTTCTTTCACACACATTACCAAACTCAGTCACCAGCTTCTGCAGTTTCTTACATGAATCAGCCACCAGCGCTGTATCATCAGGGAACAACAACTGACTCACTTCCCAAGCTCTCTCATCCACAACAGACTGCATACTTGCCCCTCTTTCCAAAACTCTTGCATTCACCTCCCTAACAACCCATCCATAAACAAATTAAACAACCATGGAGACGTCACACACCCCTGCCGCAAACCTACATTTATTGAGAACCAATCACTTTCCTCTCTTTCTACACGTACACATGCCTTACATCCTCGATAAAAACTTTTCACTGCCTCTAACAACTTGCCTCCCACACCATATATTCTTAAAACCTTCCACAGAGCATCTCTATCAACTCTATCATATGCCTTCTCCAGATCCATAAATGCTACATATAAATCCATTTGTTTTTCTAAGTATTTCTCACATACATTCTTCACATATTCTACCACTTCTGAAACGACACTGCTCTTCCCCAATCTGATGCTCTGTACACGCCTTCACCCTCTCAATCAATACCCTCCCATATAATTTCCCAGGAATACTCAACAGACTTATACCTCTGTAATTTGAGCACTCACTCTTATCCCCTTTGCCTTTGTACAATGGCACTATGCAAGCATTCCGCCAATCCTCAGGCACCTCACCATGAATCATACATACATTAAATAACCTTACCAACCAGTCAACAATACAGTCACCCCCTTTTTTGATAAATTCCACTGCAATACCATCCAAACCTGCTGCTTTGCGGGCTTTCATCTTCCGTAATGCTTTTGCTATCTCTATTTACCAAATCATTTTCCCCAACCCTCTCACTTTGCACACCACCTCGACCAAAACACCCTATATCTGCCACTCTGTCATCAAACACATTCAACAAACCTTCAAAATACTCACTCCATCTCCTTCTCACATCACCACTACTTGATATCACCTCCCCATTAGCCCCCTTCACTGAAGTTCCCATTTGCTCCCTTGTCTTACGCACTTTATTTACCTCCTTCCAAAACATCTTTTTATTCTCCCTGAAATTTAATGATACTCTCTCACCCCAACTCTCATTTGCCCTCTTTTTCACCTCTTGCACCTTTCTCTTGACCTCCTGCCTCTTTCTTTTATACCTCTCCCACTCATTTGCATTTTTTTCCTGCAAAAATCGTTCAAATGCCTCTCTTTTCTCTTTCACTAATGATCTTACTTCTTCATTCCCCACTCACTACCTTTTCTAATCAACCCACCTCCCACGTTTCTCATGCCACAAGCATCTTTTGCGCAAGCATCACTGCTTCCCTAAATACATCCCATTCCTCCCCAACTCCCCTTACCTCCTTTGTTCTCACCTTTTTCCATTCTGTACTCAGTCTCTCCTTGTACTTCCTCACACAAGTCTCCTTCCCAAGCTCACTTACTCTCACCACTCTCTTCACCCCAACATTCTCTCTTCTTTTCTGAAAACCCCCACAAATCTTTACCTTCGCCTCCACAAGATAATGATCAGACATCCCTCCAGTTGCACCTCTCAGCACATTAATATCCAAAAGTCTCTCTTTCGTGCGTCTATCAATTAACACGTAATCCAATAACGCTCTCTGGCCATCTCCCCTACTTACATAAGTATACTTATGTATATCTCTCTTTTCAAACCAGGTATTCCCAATCACCAGTCCTTTTTCAGCACATAAATCTACAAGCTCTTCACCATTTCCATTTACAGCACTGAACACTCCATGTACACCAATTATTCCCTCAACTGCCACATTACTCACCTTTGCATTCAAATCACCCATCACTATAACCCGGTCTCGTGCTCCCAAAACACTTGACTCTCATGATCTTTCTTCTCATGCTCAGGTGCATGTGCACCAATAATCACCCATCTCTCTCCATCAACTTTCAGTTTTACCCATATCAATCTACAATTTACTTTCTTAAACTCTATCACATACTCCCACAACTACTCATTCAGGAGTAGTGCTACTCCTTCCCTTGCTCTTGTCTTCTCCCTAACCCCTGACTTTACTCCCAAGACATTCCCAAACCACTCTTCCCCTTTACCCTTTAGCTTCGTTTCACTCAGAGCCAAAACATCCAGGTTCCTTTCCTCAAACATACTACCTATCTCTCCTTTTTTCTCATCTTGGTTACATCCACACACATTTAGACACTCCAATCTGAGCCTTCGAGGAGGATGAGCACTCCTCGCGTGACTCCTTCTTCTGTTTCCCCTCTTAGAAAGTTAAAATACAAGGAGGGGAGGGTTTCTGGCCCCCCGCTCCCGTCCCCTTTAGTCGCCTTCTACAACACGTGAGGAATGTGTGGGAAGTATTCTTTCTCCCCTATCCCAAGGGACATATATATATATATATATATATATATATATATATATATATATATATATATATATATATATATATATATATATATATATATATATATATATATATATATATATATATATATTTATTTATTCATTTATTTATTTATTTTGCTTTGTCGCTGTCTCCCGCGTTTGCGAGGTAGCGCAAGGAATCAGACGAAAGAAATGGCACAACCCACCCCCATACACAATGTACACACACACACGCCCACACACGCAAATATACAAACCTATACATCTCAATGTACACATATATATACACACACAGACACATACATATATACCCATGCACACAATTCACACTGCCTGCCCCTATCCAATCCCATCGCCATCTCGCCACAGATGGAATACCATCCCCCTCCCTCCTCATGTGTGCGAGGTAGCACTAGGAAAAGACAAAAAAAAGGCCCAATTCGTTCATACTCAGTCTCCAGCTGTCACTCAATAATGCCCGAAACCACAGCTCCCTTTCCACATCCAGGCCCCACACAAGTTTCCATGGTTTACCCCAGACGCTTCACATGCCCTGATTAAATCCACTGACAGCACGTCAACCCCGGTATACCACATCGATCCAATTCACTCTATTCCTTGCCCGCCTTTCACCCTCTTGCATGTTCAGGCCCCGATCACTCAAAATCTTTTTCACTCCATCTTTCCACCTCCAATTTGGTCTCCCACTTCTCGTTCCCTCCACCTCCGACACATATATCCTCTTGGTCAATCTTTCCTCACTCATTCTCTCCATGTGCCCAAACCATTTCAAAACACCCTCTTCTGCTCTCTCAACCACGCTCTTTTTATTTCCACACATCTCTCTTACCCTTACATTGCTTACTCGATCAAACCACCTCACACCACACATTGTCCTCAAACATCTCATTTCCAGCACGTCCACCCTCCTGCGCACATCTCTATCCATAGCCCACGCCTCGCAACCATACAACATTGTTGGAACCACTATTCCTTCAAACATACCCATTTTTGCTTTCCGAGATAATGTTCTCGACTTCCACACGTTCTTCAAGGCTCCCAGGATTTTCGCCCCCTCCCCCACCCTATGATTCACTTCCGCTTCCATGGTTCCATCCGCTGCCAGATCCACTCCCAGATATCTAAAACACTTTACTTCCTCCAGTTTTTCTCCATTCAAACTTACCTCCCAGTTGACTTGACCCTCAACCCTACTGTACCTAATAACCTTGCTCTTATTCACATTTACTCTTAACTTTCTTCTTTCACACACTTTACCAAACTCAGTCACCAGCTTCTGCAGTTTCTCACATGAATCAGCCACCAGCGCTGTATCATCAGCGAACAACAACTGACTCACTTCCCAAGCTCTCTCATCCCCAACAGACTTCATACTTGCCCCTCTTTCCAAAACTCTTGCATTCACCTCCCTAACAACCCCATCCATAAACAAATTAAACAACCATGGAGACATCACACACCCCTGCCGCAAACCTACATTCACTGAGAACCAATCACTTTCCTCTCTTCCTACACGTACACATACCTTACATCCTTGATAAAAACTTTTCACTGCTTCTAACAACTTGCCTCCCACACCATATATTTTTAATACCTTCCACAGAGCATCTCTGGAGTGAGTATTTTGAAGGTTTGTTGAATGTGTTTGATGATAGAGTGGCAGATATAGGGTGTTTTGGTCGAGGTGGTGTGCAAAGTGAGAGGGTTAGGGAAAATGATTTGGTAAACAGAGAAGTAGTAAAAGCTTTGCGGAAGATGAAAGCCGGCAAGGCAGCAGGTTTGGATGGTATTGCAGTGGAATTTATTAAATAAGGGGGTGACTGTATTTTTGACTGGTTGGTAAGGTTATTTAATGTATGTATGACTCATGGTGAGGTGCCTGAGGATTGGCGGAATGCGTGCATAGTGCCATTGTACAAAGGCAAAGGGGATAAGAGTGAGTGCTCAAATTACAGAGGTATAAGTTTGTTGAGTATTCCTGGTAAATTATATGGGAGGGTAATGATTGAGAGGATGAAGGTATGTACAGAGCATCAGATTGGGGAAGAGCAGTGTGGTTTCAGAAGTGGTAGAGGATGTGTGGATCAGGTGTTAGCTTTGAAGAATGTATGTGAGAAATACTTAGAAAAGCAAATGGATTTGTATGTAGCATTTTTAGATCTGGAGAAGGCATATATATATATATATATATATATATATATATATATATACATACGAATAAAGTGTATATGAACGCGCACCTTCATAGAACATACAAAGCTCCAACAGCCAGGATCGAACCTGGGACCCCTTGTGCAAGAGGCAGGCATGCTAACCCCTAGGCTAAGGGACTGTATAATAGGAAACAACTATTCGAAATACTAAGTACTCGAATACCCTTCGTCTCACTATGGTAAGCAACGGGGTCTATCGGTTGTTTCCGAACAGAACACATAGCCAGCTGATAGCGTTTTACCAAACCTGACTGTGCAACGCGGAGTTATATGAATACGAATAAGATGTATATGAACGCGCACCTTCATAGAACATACAAAGCTTCAAGAGCCAGGATCGAACCTGGGACCCCTTGTGCAAGAGGCAGGCATGCTAACCGCTAGGCTAAGGGACTGTATAATAGGTGCGCGTTCATATACACTTTATTCGTATTCATATAACTCCGCGTTGTACAGTCAGGTTCGGTAAAACGCTATCAGCTGGCTATGTGTTCTGTTCGGAACAACCGATAGACCCCGTTGCTTACCATTGTGAGACGAAGGGTATTCGAGTACTTAGTATTTCGAATAGTTGTTTCCTATTATACAGTCCCTTAGCCTAGCGATTAGCATGCCTGCCTCTTGCACAAGGGGTCCCAGGTTCGTTCCTGGCTGTTGGAGCTTTGTATGTTATATGATATATACATATATATATATATATATATATATATATATATATGCGATGAAGTATATAGTTATATTTATGTGCGTGTTTGGACATGTATGTATATACATGTGTATGTGGTTGGGTTGTGCTATTCCTTCGTCTGTTTCCTTGCGGTACCTCGCTACCGCGAGATACAGCGACAAAGTATTATAAATAAAAATGATAATATATATATATATATATATATATATATATATATATATATATATATATATATATATAAAGATTTTATATATATTTTTATCTATATTTATTATACTTAATCGCTGTTTCCTGCGTCAGCGAGGTAGCGCAAGGAAACAAAGAATGGCTCAACCAGCCATATACACACATACATATATATTTAAACGCCCATACACGCACATATACATACATTTACATCTTAACTTTTACATACATATACATACACATGTATATATTCATACTTGCTGCCTTCATCCATTCGTGCCGCTACCCTCCAACACATGAAGTAGCATCCCCCCGCCCCTTTCCAGTAAGGTAGCGCCAGGCCACATTCGTTCACACTCATTCATGTCATTTCCCATGTCACGGTAGTGTTAGGTAACAATCGAAGAAAGATCCATCCACCCCTATACACACATATATGTATACAGGCACTAGTACGCACAATACATACATATATACTTATCAACATATACATATACATATACAGTAGGGTTGAGGGTCAAGTCAATTGGGAGGTGAGTTTGAATGGAGAAAAACTGGAGGAAGTGAAGTGTTTTAGATATCTGGGAGTGGATCTGTCAGCGGATGGAACCATGGAAGCGGAAGTGGATCATAGGGTGGGGGAGGGGGCGAAAATTTTGGGAGCCTTGAAAAATGTGTGGAAGTCGAGAACATTATCTCGGAAAGCAAAAATGGGTATGTTTGAAGGAATAGTGGTTCCAACAATGTTGTATGGTTGCGAGGCGTGGGCTATGGATAGAGTTGTGCGCAGGAGGATGGATGTGCTGGAAATGAGATGTTTGAGGACAATGTGTGGTGTGAGGTGGTTTGATCGAGTGAGTAACGTAAGGGTAAGAGAGATGTGTGGAAATAAAAAGAGCGTGGTTGAGAGAGCAGAAGAGGGTGTTTTGAAATGGTTTGGGCACATGGAGAGAATGAGTGAGGAAAGATTGACCAAGAGGATATATGTGTCGGAGGTGGAGGGAACGAGGAGAAGAGGGAGACCAAATTGGAGGTGGAAAGATGGAGTGAAAAAGATTTTGTGTGATCGGGGCCTGAACATGCAGGAGGGTGTAAGGAGGGCAAGGAATAGAGTGAATTGGAGCGATGTGGTATACAGGGGTTGACGTGCTGTCAGTGGAGTGAATCAAGGCATGTGAAGCGTCTGGGGTAAACCATGGAAAGCTGTGTAGGTATGTATATTTGCGTGTGTGGACGTGTGTATGTACATGTATATGGGGGGGGGGGGGTTGGGCCATTTCTTTCGTCTGTTTCCTTGCGCTACCTCGCAAACGCGGGAGACAGCGACAAAGTATAAAAAAAAAAAAAAAAATATATATATATATATATATATATATATATATATATATATATATATATATATATATATATATATATATATATATATATATATATATATATATATATATATATATATATACTCATGCACTTATTCATAGTTGCTTACCTTCATTCCTGGTGCCACACCGCCCTCCAGTAAACAGCATCGCCACCCCTGCGTCAGTGAGAAAGCGCCAGGAAACAGGCAAAAAACAGCCAAATGTGCTCACACTCAGTCTCTAGATGTTGTGTAATGCACCGAAACTACAGCTCCCTATCCACGTCCACGCCCGACAGACCTTTCCATGGTTTACCCCAGGTGTTTCACATTCCCTGGTAGAGTCCCTTAAGAGCACGTCGACCCCGGTATACCACATCGTTCCAATTCACTCTATTCCTTGCACGCCTATCACTCTCCTGCATGATCAGGCCCCGATCACTCAAAATCTTTTTCACTTCATCCTTCCACCCCCAATTTGGTCTCCCGCTACCCTCTCTTCCCTCCACCTGTGACACCCTTTCCTCACTCATTCTCTCCATATGTCCAAAGTATTTCAACACACCCTCTTCTACTCTCTCAACCACACTCTTTTTATTATTCTAATTACTTACGCGATCTAACTACCTCACACCACATGTCTTCAAGATTTCATCCAACACATCCACCATCATCCATATAACTCTATCTATAGCCTTCAAACATACCCGTTATTGCTCTCTGAGATAACGTTCTCTCTTTCCACAGAATTTTCACCCCCCCCCTCACCCATCATATGACTCACATTCACTTCCATGGTTCCATTCAGTACTACGTCCACTCCCAGATATCTAAAACTTCACTTCCTCCAGTTTTTCTCCATTCAAACTTACATCCCAGCTAATATGTCCCTCAACCCTCATGAAGCTAATAATCTTGCTCTTATTCACATTTACTCTAAACTTTCTCCTTTCACACAATTTTCCAAACTCAATTACCAACTTCTGCAGTTTCTCACTAATATCAGTCACCAATGCTGTATCACTGACAAGGAACAACCGACTCACTTCCTAGGCCCCTGTCCTCCACAACAGACTGCATACTCGCCCATGTCTCCAAAACTCATGCTTTACCTCCCTAACCACCCCATCTTTAAACAAAGTAAACAATCATGAGGACATCATACCCCCATTCCATAAACTGACCTTCACTGGGAACCAATCACTCTCCTCCCTTCCTACTCGTGCACATGCATTACACCCATGATAAAAACTTCTCACTGATTCTAGCACCTTACCTCCCACGTCATATACTTTTAAGACATAACAGAAAGCATCTCTATCAACCTTATCATATATATATATATATATATATATATATATATATATATATATATATATATATATATATATATATATATATATATATATATATTTTTTTTTTTTTTTTTCTTTTTTCAAACTATTCGCCATTTCCCGCGTTAGCGAGGTAGCGTTAAGAACAGAGAACTGGGCCACTGAGGGAATATCCTCACCTGGCCCCCTTCTCTGTTCCTTCTTTTGGAAAATTAAAAAAATTGAGAGGGGAGGATTTCCAGCCCCCCGCTCCCTCCCCTTTTAGTCGCCTTCTACGACACGCAGGGAATACGTGGGAAGTATTCTTTCTCCCCTATTTTTTTTTTTTTCTTTTTTTTTTTTTTTCCAAAAGAGGGAACAGAGAAGGGGCCCAGGTGAGGATATTCCCTCAAGGGCCCAGTCCTCTGTTCTCAACGCTACCTCGCTAATGCGGGAAATGGCGAATAGTATGAAAGAAAGAAAAGATATATATATATATATATATATATATATATATATATATATATATATATATATATATATATATATATATACATATATATTCATATATTTATTTATTTATTTATTTATTTTGCTTTGTCGCTGTCTCCCGCGTTTGCGAGGTAGCGCAAGGAAACAAACGAAAGAAATGGCCCAACCCACCCCCATACACATGTATATACATACACGTCCACACACGCAAATATACATACCTATACATCTCAATGTACACATATATACACACACACAGACACATATATACCCATGTACACAATTCACACTGTCTGCCTTTATTCATTCCCATCGCCACCTCGCCACACATGGAAAATATATATATATATATATATATATATATATATATATATATATATATATATATATATATATATATATATACATATATATATATATATATATATATATATATATATATATATATATATATATATATATATATATATATATATGTGTATATTTATTTATATTTATTTTGCTTTGTCGCTGTCTCCCGCGTTTGCGAGGTAGCGCAAGAAACAGACGAAAGAAATGGCACAACCCACCCCCATACACAATGTACACACACACACGCCCACACACGCAAATATACATACCTATACATCTCAATGTACGCATATATATACACACACAAACACATACATATATACCCATGCACACAATTCACACTGCCTGCCCCTATTCATTCCCATCGCCACCTCGCCACACATGGAAAACCATCCCCCTCCCCCCTCATGTGTGCTAGGTAGCACTAGGAAAAGACAACAAAGACCCCATTCGTTCACACTCAGTCTCCAGCTGTCACTCAATAATGCCCGAAACCACAGCTCCCTTTCCACATCCAGGCCCCACACAACTTTCCATGGTTTACCCCAGACGCTTCACATGCCCTGATTCAATCCACTGACAGCACGTCAACCCCGGTATACCACATCGATCCAATTCACTCTATTCCTTGCCCGCCTTTCACCTTCCTGCATGTTCAGGCCCCTATCACTCTTTTTCACTCCATCTTTCCACCTCCAATTTGGTCTCCCACTTCTCCTCGTTCCCTCCACCTCCGACACATATATCCTCTTGGTCAATCTTTACTCACTCATTCTCTCCATGTGCCCAAACCACTTCAAAACACCCTCTTCTGCTCTCTCAACCACGCTCTTTTTATTTCCACATATCTCTCTTACCCTTACATTACTTACTCGATCAAACCACCTCACACCACACATTGTCCTCAAACATCTCATTTCCAGCACATCCATCCTCCTGCGCACAACTCTATCCATAGCCCACGCCTCGCAACCATACAACATTGTTGGAACCACTATTCCTTCAAACATACCCATTTTTGCTTTCCGAGATAATGCTCTCGACTTCCACACATTCTTCAAGGCTGCCAGAATTTTCGCCCCCTCCCCCACCCTATGATCCACTTCCGCTTCCATGGTTCCATCCGCTGCCAGATCCACTCCCAGATATCTAAAACATTTTACTTCCTCCAGTTTTTCTCCATTCAAACTTACCTCCCAATTGACTTGACCCTCAACCCTACTGTACCTAATAATCTTGCTCTTATTCACATTTACTCTTAACTTCTGCAGTTTCTCACATGAATCAGCCACCAGCGCTGTATCATCAGCGAACAACAACTGACTCACTTCCCAAGCTCTCTCATCCCCAACATATATATATATATATATATATATATATATATATATATATATATATATATATATATATATATATATATATATATCCCTGGGGATAGGGGAGAAAGAATATTCCCACGCATTCCTCACGGGTCGTAGAAGGCGACTAAAGGGGATGGGAGCGTGTTGCTAGAAACCTCCCCTCCTTGTATTTTAACTTTCTAAAAGGGGAAACAGAAGAAGTCACGCGGGGAGTGCTCATCCTCCTCGAAGGCTCAGACTGGGGTGTCTAAATGTGTGTGGATGTAACCAAGATGAGAAAAAAGGAGAGATAGGTAGTATGTTTGAGGAAAGGAACCTGGATGTTTTGGCTCTGAGTGAAACGAAGCTCAAGGGTAAAGGGGAAGAGTGGTTTGGGAATGTCTTGGGGGTAAAGTCAGGGGTTAGTGAGAGAACAAGAGCAAGGGAAGGAGTAGAACTACTCCTGAAACATGAGTTGTGGGAGTATGTGATAGAGTGTAAGAAAGTAAACTCTAGATTGATATGGTTAGAACTGAAAGTTGATGGAGAGAGATGGGTGATTATTGATGCATATGTACTTGGGCATGAGAAGAAAGATCATGAGAGTCAAGTGTTTTGGGAGCAGCTGAATGAGTGTGTTAGTGGTTCTGATGCACGAGACCGGGTTATAGTGATGGTTGATTTGAATGCAAAGGTGAGTAATGTGGCAGTTGAGGGAATAATTGGTATACATGGGGTGTTCAGTGTTGTAAATGGAAATGGTGAAGAGCTTGTAGATTTATGTGCTGAAAAAGGGCTGGTGATTGGGAATACCTGGTTTAAAACGAGAGATATACATAAGTATACGTATGTGAGTAGGAGAGATGGCCAGAGAGCGTTATTGGATTACGTGTTAATTGATAGGCGCGCGAAAGAGAGACTTTTAGATGTTAATGTGCTGAGAGGTGCAACTGGAGGGATGTCTGATCATTATGTTTTGGAGGCGAAGGTGAAGATTTGTAGAGGTGTTCAGAAAAGAAGAGAGAATGTTGGGGTGAAGAGAGTGGTGAGAGTGAGCGAACTTGGGAAGGAGACTTGTGTGAGGAAGTACCAGGAGAGACTGAATACAGAATGGAAAAAGTTGAGAACAAAGTACGTAAGGGGAGTGGGGGAGGAATGGGATGTATTTAGGAAAGCATTGATGGCTTGTGCAAAAGATGCTTGTGGCATGAGAAGCATGGGAGGTGGGCAGATTAGAAAGGGTAGTGAGTGGTGGGATGAAGAAGTAAGATTATTAGTGAAAGAGAAGAGAGAGGCATTTGGACGATTTTTGCAGGGAAATAATGCAAATGAGTGGGAGATGTATAAAAGAAAGAGGCAGGAGGTCAAGAGAAAGGTGCAAGAGGTGAAAAAGAGGGCAAATGAGAGTTGGGGTGAGAGAGTATCATTAAATTTTAGGAAGAATAAAAAGATGTTTTGGAAGGAGGTCAATTAAGTGCGTAAGACAAGGGAACAATGGGAACTTCAGTGAAGGGGGCTAATGGGGAGGTGATAACAAGTAGTGGTGATGTGAGGAGATGGAGTGAGAATTTTGAAGGTTTGTTGAATGTGTTTGATGATAGAGTGGCAGATATAGGGTGTTTTGGTCGAGGTGGTGTGCAAATTGAGAGGGTTAGGGAAAATGATTTGGTAAACAAAGAAGAGGTAGTGAAAGCTTTGCGGAAGATGAAAGCCGGCAAGGCAGCGGGTTTGGATGGTATTGCAGTGGAATTTATTAAAAAAGGGGGCGACTGTATTGTTAATTGGTTGGTAAGGTTATTTAATGTATTTGTGACTCACCTTGAGGTGCCTGAGGATTGTGGGAATGCTTGCATAGTGTCATTGTACAAAGGCAAAGGGGATAAGAGTGAGTGCTCAAATTACAGAGGCATAACTTTGTTGAGCATTCCTGGGAAATTATATGGAAGGGTATTGATTGAGAGGGTGAAGGCATGTACAGAGCATCAGATTGGGGAAGAGCGGTGTGGTTTCAGAAGTGGTAAAGGATGTGTGGATCAGGTGTTTGCTTTGAAGAATGTATGTGAGAAATACTTAGAAAAGCAAATGGATTTGTATGTGGCATTTATGGATCTGGATAAGGCATATGATAGAGTTGATAGAGATGCTCTGTGGAAGGTATTAAGAATATTTGGTGTGGGAGGCAAGTTGTTAGAAGCAGTGAAAAGTTTTTATGGAGGATGTAAGGCATGTGTACGTGTAGGAAGAGAGGAAAGGGATTGGTTCTCAGTGAATGTCGGTTTGATGCAGGGATGCGTGATGTCTCCATGGTTGTTTAATTTGTTTATGGATGGGGTTGTTAGGGAGGTGAATGCAAGAGTTTTGGAAAGAGGGGCAAGTATGCAGTCTGTTGTGGACGAGAGAGCTTGGGAAGTGAGTCAGTTGTTGTTCGCTGATGATACAGCGCTGGTGAGTGATTCGTGTGAGAAACTGCAGAAGCTGGTATCTGAGTTTGGTAAAGTGTGTGAAAGAAGAAAGCTGAGAGTAAATATGAATAAGAGCAAGGTTATTAGGTACAGTAGGGTTGAGGGACAAGTCAATTGGGAGGTAAGTTTGAATGGAGAAAAAGTGGAGAAAGTGAAGTGTTTTAGATATGTGGGAGTGGATTTGGCAGTGGATGGAACCATGGAAGCGGAAGTGAATCATTGGGTGGGGGAGGGGGCGAAAGTTCTGGGAGCGTTGAAAAATGTGTTGAAGTCGAGAACGTTATCTTGGAAATCAAAAATGGGTATGCTTGAAGGAGTAGTGGTTCTAACAATGTTAATGGTTGCGAGGCGTGGGCTATAGAGTTGTGCGGAGGAGGGTGGATGTGCTGGAAATGAGGTGTTTGAGGACAATATGTGGTGTGAAGTGGTTTGATCGAGTGAGTAATGAAATGGTAAGAGAGATGCTTGGTAATAAAAAGAGTGTGGTTGAGAGAGCAGAAGAGGGTGTTTTGAAATGGTTTGGTCACATGGAGAGAATGAGTGAGGAAAGATTGACCAAAAGGATATATGTGTTAGAGGTGGAGGGAACGAGGAGAAGTGGGAGACCAAATTGGAGGTGGAAAGATGAAGTGAAAAAGATTTTGAGTGATCGGGGCCTGAACATGCAGGAGGGTGAAAGGCGTGCAAGGAATAGAGTGAATTGGGACGATGTGGTTTACCGGGGTCGACGTGCTGTCAATGGCTTGACCCAGGGCATGTGAAGCGTCTAGGGTAAATCATGGAAAGTTCTGTGGGACCTGGATGTAGAAAGGGTGCTGTGTTTTTGGTGCATTATGCATGACAGCTAGAGACTGAGCGTGAACGAATGGGGCCTTTGTTGTCTTTTCCTAGCGCTCCCTTGCGCACATGCGGGGGGAGAGGGTTTTCATTTCATGTGTGGCGGGGTGGCGACGGGAATGAATAAGGGCAGACTGTATGAATTATGTACATGTGTATCTATGTGTATGTCTGTGTTTATATATATACATATATATATATATATATATATATATATATATATATATATATATATATATATATATATATATATATATATATATATATATATATATATATATATATATATATATATATATATATAAAGAGAGACTTTTGGATGTTAATGTGCTGAGAGGTGCAACTGGAGGGATGTCTGATCATTATCTTGTGGAGGCTAAGGTGAAGATTTGTATGGGTTTTCAGAAAAGAAGAGTGAATGTTGGGGTGAAGAAGGTGGTGAGAGTAAGTGAGCTTGAGAAGGAGACTTGTGTGAGGAAGTACCAGGAGAGACTGAGTACAGAATGGAAAAAGGTGAGAACAATGGAAGCAAGGGGAGTGGGGGAGGAATGGGATGTATTTAGGGAATCAGTGATGGATTGCGCAAAAGATGCTTGTGGCATGAGAAGAGTGGGAGGTGGATTGATTAGAAAGGGTAGTGAGTGGTGGGATGAAGAAGTAAGAGTATTAGTGAAAGAGAAGAGAGAGGCATTTGGACGATTTTTGCAGGGAAAAAATGCAATTGAGTGGGAGATGTATAAAAGAAAGAGACAGGAGGTCAAGAGAAAGGTGCAAGAGGTGAAAAAAAGGGCAAATGAGAGTTGGGGTGAGAGAGTATCATTAAATTTTAGGGAGAATAAAAAGATGTTCTGGAAGGAGGTAAATAAAGTGCGTAAGACAAGGGAGCAAATGGGAACTTCAGTGAAGGGCGCAAATGGGGAGGTGATAACAAGTAGTGGTGATGTGAGAAGGAGATGGAGTGAGTATTTTGAAGGTTTGTTGAATGTGTTTGATGATAGAGTGGCAGATATAGGGTGTTTTGGTCGAGGTGGTGTGCAAAGTGAGAGGGTTAGGGAAAATGATTTGGTAAACAGAGAAGAGGTAGTGAAAGCTTTGCGGAAGATGAAAGCCGGCAAGGCAGCAGGTTTGGATGGTATTGCAGTGGAATTTATTAAAAAAGGGGGTGACTGTATTGTTGACTGGTTGGTAAGGTTATTTAATGTATGTATGACTCATGGTGAGGTGCCTGAGGATTGGCGGAATGCGTGCATAGTGCCATTGTACAAAGGCAAAGGGGATAAGAGTGAGTGCTCAAATTACAGAGGTATAAGTTTGTTGAGAATTCCTGGTAAATTATATGGGAGGGTATTGATTGAGAGGGTGAAGGCATGTACAGAGCATCAGATTGGGGAAGAGCAGTGTGGTTTCAGAAGTGGTAGAGGATGTGTGGATCAGGTGTTTGCTTTGAAGAATGTATGTGAGAAATACTTAGAAAAGCAAATGGATTTGTATGTAGCATTTATGGATCTGGAGAAGGCATATGATAGAGTTGATAGAGATGCTCTGTGGAAGGTATTAAGAATATATGGTGTGGGAGGCAAGTTGTTAGAAGCAGTGAAAAGTTTTTATCGAGGATGTAAGGCATGTGTACGTGTAGGAAGAGAGGAAAGTGATTGGTTCTCAGTGAATGTAGGTTTGCGGCAGGGGTGTGTGATGTCTCCATGGTTGTTTAATTTGTTTATGGATGGGGTTGTTAGGGAGGTAAATGCAAGAGTTTTGGAAAGAGGGGCAAGTATGAAGTCTGTTAGGGATGAGAGAGCTTGGGAAGTGAGTCAGTTGTTCGCTGATGATACAGCGCTGGTGGCTGATTCATGTGAGAAACTGCAGAAGCTGGTGACTGAGTTTGGTAAAGTGTGTGGAAGAAGAAAGTTAAGAGTAAATGTGAATAAGAGCAAGGTTATTAGGTACAGTAGGGTTGAGGGTCAAGTCAATTGGGAGGTGAGTTTGAATGGAGAAAAACTGGAGGAAGTAAAGTGTTTTAGATATCTGGGAGTGGATCTGGCAGCGGATGGAACCATGGAAGCGGAAGTGGATCATAGGGTGGGGGAGGGGGCGAAAATTCTGGGGGCCTTGAAGAATGTGTGGAAGTCGAGAACATTATCTCGGAAAGCAAAAATGGGTATGTTTGAAGGAATAGTGGTTCCAACAATGTTGTATGGTTGCGAGGCGTGGGCTATGGATAGAGTTGTGCGCAGGAGGATGGATGTGCTGGAAATGAGATGTTTGAGGACAATATGTGGTGTGAGGTGGTTTGATCGAGTGAGTAACGTAAGGGTAAGAGAGATGTGTGGAAATAAAAAGAGCGTGGTTGAGAGAGCAGAAGAGGGTGTTTTGAAGTGGTTTGGGCACATGGAGAGAATGAGTGAGGAAAGATTGACCAAGAGGATATATGTGTCGGAGGTGGAGGGAACGAGGAGAAGAGGGAGACCAAATTGGAGGTGGAAAGATGGAGTGAAAAAGATTTTGTGTGATCGGGGCCTGAACATGCAGGAAGGTGAAAGGAGGGCAAGGAATAGAGTGAATTGGAGCGATGTGGTATACCGGGGTTGACGTGCTGTCAGTGGATTGAATCAAGGCATGTGAAGCGTCTGGGGTAAACCATGGAAAGCTGTGTAGGTATGTATATTTGCGTGTGTGGACGTATGTATATACATGTGTATGGGGGGGGGTTGGGCCATTTCTTTCGTCTGTTTCCTTGCGCTACCTCGCAAACGCGGGAGACAGCGACAAAGTATAAAAAAAAAAAAAAAAAAAAATATATATATATATATATATATATATATATATATATATATATATATATATATATATATATATATATATATATATATATATATATATATATATATTTTTTTTTTTTTTTTTTTTTTTTTTTTATACTTTGTCGCTGTCTCCCGCGTTTGCGAGGTAGCGCAAGGAAACAGACGAAAGAAATGGCCCAACCCCCCCCCCCCCATACACATGTACATACACACGTCCACACACGCAAATATACATACCTACACAGCTTTCCATGGTTTACCCCAGACGCTTCACATGCCCTGATTCAATCCACTGACAGCACGTCAACCCCTGTATACCACATGACTCCAATTCACTCTATTCCTTGCCCTCCTTTCACCCTCCTGCATGTTCAGGCCCCGATCACACAAAATCTTTTTCACTCCATCTTTCCACCTCCAATTTGGTCTCCCTCTTCTCCTCGTTCCCTCCACCTCCGACACATATATCCTCTTGGTCAATCTCTCCTCACTCATTCTCTCCATGTGCCCAAACCATTTCAAAACACCCTCTTCTGCTCTCTCAACCACGCTCTTTTTATTTCCACACATCTCTCTTACCCTTACGTTACTTACTCGATCAAACCACCTCACACCACACATTGTCCTCAAACATCTCATTTCCAGCACATCCATCCTCCTGCGCACATCTCTATCCATAGCCCACGCCTCGCAACCATACAACATTGTTGGAACCACTATTCCCTCAAACATACCCATTTTCGCTTTCCGAGATAATGTTCTCGACTTCCACACATTTTTCAAGGCTCCCAAAATTTTCGCCCCCTCCCCCACCCTATGATCCACTTCCGCTTCCATGGTTCCATCCGCTGACAGATCCACTCCCAGATATCTAAAACACTTCACTTCCTCCAGTTTTTCTCCATTCAAACTCACCTCCCAATTGACTTGACCCTCACCCCTACTGTACCTAATAACCTTGCTCTTATTCACATTTACTCTTAACTTTCTTCTTCCACACACTTTACCAAACTCAGTCACCAGCTTCTGCAGTTTCTCACATGAATCAGCCACCAGCGCTGTATCATCAGCGAACAACAACTGACTCACTTCCCAAGCTCTCTCATCCCCAACAGACTTCATACTTGCCCCTCTTTCCAGGACTCTTGCATTTACCTCCCTAACAACCCCATCCATAAACAAATTAAACAACCATGGAGACATCACACACCCCTGCCGCAAACCTACATTCACTGAGAACCAATCACTTTCCTCTCTTCCTACACGTACACATGCCTTACATCCTCGATAAAAACTTTTCACTGCTTCTAACAACTTGCCTCCCACACCATATATTCTTAATACCTTCCACAGAGCATCTCTATCAACTCTATCATATGCCTTCTCCAGATCCATAAATGCTACATACAAATCCATTTGCTTTTCTAAGTATTTCTCACATACATTCTTCAAAGCAAACACCTGATCCACACATCCTCTACCACTTCTGAAACCGCACTGCTCTTCCCCAATCTGATGCTCTGTACATGCCTTCACCCTCTCGATCAATACCCTCCCATATAATTTACCAGGAATACTCAACAAACTTATACCTCTGTAATTTGAGCACTCACTCTTATCCCCTTTGCCTTTGTACAATGGCACTATGCACGCATTCCGCCAATCCTCAGGCACCTCACCATGAGTCATACATACATTAAATAACCTTACCAACCAGTCAACAATACAGTCACCCCCTTTTTTAATAAATTCCACTGCAATACCATCCAAACCTGCTGCCTTGCCGGCTTTCATCTTCCGCAAAGCTTTTACTACCTCTTCTCTGTTTACCAAATCATTTTCCCTAACCCTCTCACTTTGCACACCACCTCGACCCAAACACCCTATATCTGCCACTCTGTCATCAGACACATTCAACAAACCTTCAAAATACTCATTCCATCTCCTTCTCACATCACCGCTACTTGTTATCACCTCCCCATTTGCGCCCTTCACTGAAGTTCCCATTTGCTCCCTTGTCTTACGCACCCTATTTACCTCCTTCCAGAACATCTTTTTATTCTCCCTAAAATTTACTGATAGTCTCTCACCCCAACTCTCATTTGCCCTTTTTTTCACCTCTTGCACCTTTCTCTTGACCTCCTGTCTCTTTCTTTTATACTTCTCCCACTCAATTGCATTTTTTCCCTGCAAAAATCGTCCAAATGCCTCTCTCTTCTCTTTCACTAATACTCTTACTTCTTCATCCCACCACTCACTACCCTTTCTAAACAGCCCACCTCCCACTCTTCTCATGCCACAAGCATCTTTTGCGCAATCCATCACTGATTCCCTAAATACATCCCATTCCTCCCCCACTCCCCTTACTTCCATTGTTCTCACCTTTTTCCATTCTGTACACAGTCTCTCCTGGTACTTCCCCACACAGGTCTCCTTCCCAAGCTCACTTACTCTCACCACCTTCTTCACCCCAACATTCACTCCTCTTTTCTGAAAACCCATACTAATCTTCACCTTAGCCTCCACAAGATAATGATCAGACATCCCTCCAGTTGCACCTCTCAGCACATTAACATCCAAAAGTCTCTCTTTCGCGCGCCTGTCAATTAACACGTAATCCAATAACGCTCTCTGGCCATCTCTCCTACTTACATAAGTATACTTATGTATATCTCGCTTTTTAAACCAGGTATTCCCAATCATCAGTCCTTTTTCAGCACATAAATCTACAAGCTCTTCACCATTTCCATTTACAACACTGAACACCCCATGCATACCAATTATTCCCTCAACTGCCACATTACTCACCTTTGCATTCAAATCACCCATCACTATAACCCGGTCTCGTGCATCAAAACCGCTAACACACTCATTTAGCTGCTCCCAAAACACTTGCCTCTCATGATCTTTCTTCTCATGCCCAGGTGCATATGCACCAATAATCACCCACGTCTCTCCATCAACTTTCAGTTTTACCCATATTAATCGAGAATTTACTTTCTTGCATTCTATCACATACTCCCACAACTCCTGTTTCAGGAGTATTGCTACTCCTTCCCTTGCTCTTGTCCTCTCACTAACCCCTGACTTCACTCCCCAGACATTTCCAAACCACTCTTCCCCTTTACCCTTGAGCTTCGTTTCACTCAGAGCCAAAACATCCAGGTTCCTTTCCTCAAACATACTACCTATCTCTCCTTTTTTCACATCTTGGTTACATCCACACACATTTAGGCATCCCACTCTGAGCCTTCGAGGAGGATGATCACTCCCCGCGTGACTCCTTCTTCTGTTTCCCATTTTAGAAAGTTAATACAAGGAGGGGAGGATTTCCGGCCCCCCGCTCCCGTCCCCTCTAGTCGCTTTCTACGACACGCGAGGAATACGTGGGAAGTATTCTTTCACCCCTATCCCCAGGGATAATATACATATATATATACATATACACACACACACACATACACATACATACGCACATACACACACACACACACATACATATATATACATATGAGGACGTGTACATCCATGAGGACGGGAGAGGGAAGAGCAAGAAGACTTTGTGTTAACACATAAGTAATAATTAGCGAACTTCCGCTGATCTTAAGATCCACAATCGCAAGTCATGGAAATAGTCCCACAGTGGAAGGAGACTTGGCTGCTTTGAAAACCACGCTGTTGGAGATGATGATTGTCATGTGATGGAGACATACCAGCTCCTCCATGAGCCTCGAACGGAGGTCCCACTGCTCAGCAACTTTACGAGCAGCTGGGAGGGAGTACGTCCACGAATGTCAGCCTCCAAATATAAACATCCCTGACCGCTGGCTGGCACATACGTGGAAGATAACGGTATGGAGACATTATCTTCACTGGAGAGATGGTCATCCGTACGCCTGCATCGCGTTTTCCGTTGGGGTTCGGCTCAGGATCGTCTACGACAGATGGTCCGGACTCCGATGCACCCGCCACGAATCTCCTCAGACAAGGACGTGGACGAGGAGATCGCCGCCATTGACCTGACCGACCCTGCAAGGACATGGTCACACCCATCGACAACGGTAACCTCCAGAAGACCGATTTCGACGATGAAGGCCTGCACTGTGGCTGAGAGATTGACTTGAGGAGGCAGAAGTGATATTGTGACTGTGATTGTGTCGGCGTCGCGTCGCCTCGCCGCAGTGTATCGAGACAGACTTCCCCAGAACTTTTAAAGGGGAAGTAAATGTTTATAGTTGTGTTAATGGAGTGATAGTTTTCATGCATGGTGTTTTTGACAAGAAAATAGTGAAGTTGGAGAAAAATGTAGCTTAGACATTGAAGCTTATTGATACAGTGGTGAAATTGATGAGAACTGCTATTGACGTTTGTGTGAATAAATTGTACATTTCCTTTTCCATAGCCAGAGGTTGAACCATTATGTGACATTCATTTTTTTCATTCATTTCAAGCCAAAAGTTTGTTTTTTCATATATATATATATATATATATATATATATATATATATATATATATATATATATATATATATATATATATATATGTCAGAGGTGGAGGGAACAAGGAGAAGTGGCACACCAAATTGAAGGTGGAAAGATGGAGTGAAAAAGATTTTGAGTTATCCGGGCCTGAACATGCAGGAGGGTGAAATGCATGCAAGGAATAGAGTGAATTGGAACGATGTGGTATACCGGCGTCGACGTGCTGTCAGTGGACTAAACCAGAGCATGTGAAGCGTCTGGGGTAAACCATGAAAAGTTCTGTGGGACCTGGATGTGGAAAGGGAGCTGTGGTTTTGGTGCATTACACATGACAGCTAGAGAAAGTGTGAGTGAATGTGGTCTTTTTATGTTTTTCTGGCGCTACCTCGCAGTTGGGAGGGGGGAGGGGTGGCTATTTCCTGTGTGGCGAGGTAGTGACGGAATGGATGAAGGCAGCAGTTATGAATATGTTCATGTGTATGTATGTATGTGTCTGTGTGTGTGTATATGTATGTATGCCTTGATATGTATATATATGTATATGTGAATGTATGGGCGTTTATGTATATATGAGCGGTTGGGCCATTCTTCGTCTGTTTCCTTGCGCTACCTCGCTGAATAGATAAACATCGGTTAAGTATAATAATGATAATGATAATAATAATAGTAATAATGATAATAATGATTATAGTAATAACGTTATTTGGAATCAAGGGATATCAATAAACGAATTGTAGGAGACGAAAGCATTTCTATCATTGCTCTCATCATTACTTCTCTTATTGTTACTTCTGTCAACATCACTGATCATATACTTAGTGCTCTCACGAGCTCTTTTGGTCTTCTGCCGCTACATTTCCAGAACACACATAAGATGAATCTTCAATAGCGTAACAATATATCTCTCAATCTTCTGTGGAGGAGATATACTGTTACGATATGAAAGGTTCATCTTCTGTGGAGGAAATATACTGTTACGCTATCAAAGGTTCATCTTCTGTGAAGGAGATACACTGTCACGCTATCAAAGATTCATCTTCTGTGGAGAAGTATATCTCTTCCACAGAAGATGAATCTTCAATAGCATAAAAATATATCTCCTCCACATAAGATGAACCTTTGATAGCGTAACAGTATGTCTCCTCCACAGAAGAAGAATCTTCAATAGCGTAAAAATATATCTCTTCCACAGAAGATGAACCTTTGATAGCGTAACAGTATATCTCCTCCACAGAAGATGAATCTTTAATAGCGTGACTATATCTCCTCCACAGATCATGAATCTTTGATAGTGTAACAGTATATCTCCTCCACAGAAGATGAATCTTTGATAGCATAACAGTATATATCCTCCACAGAAGATGAATCTTCAATAGCATATAAATATATCTCCTCCCCAGGAGATGAGTATTTGATAGCGTAACAGTATATCTCCTCCACAGAAAATGAACCTTTGATAGCGTAACAGCATATCTCATCCACAGAAGATGAATCTTTAATATCGTAACAGTATATCTCCTCCACAGAGGATGAATCTTTAATATCGTAACAGTATATCTCCTCCACAGAAGATGAACCTTTGATGGCATAACAGTATATCTCCTCCACAGAAGATGAATCTTTGATGGCGTAACGGTATAGCTACTCCACAGGAGATGAACCTTTGATGGCATAACAGTATATCTCCTCCACAGAAGATGAACCTTTGATAGCGTAACAGTATATCTCCTCCACAGAAGATGAATCGTCAATACCGTAAAGATATATCTCCTCCGGAGATGAATAACCTTTGATAGCGTAACAGTATATCTCCTCCAAAGAAGATGAATCCTTGATAGCGTAACAGTATATTTCCTCCAGAAAAGATGAATCTCTGATAGCGTAACAGTATATCTCCTCAACAGAAGATGAATCTTTGAAAGCGTAACAGTATATCTCCACCACAGATGAATCTTTAATAGCGTAACAGTATATCTCCTCCACAGAAGATGAAAATTTGATAGCTTAACAGTATATCTCCTCCACAGAAGATGAATCTTTAATAGCGTGACACAGTATATCTCCTCTACAGAAGATGAATATTTGATAGTGTAACAGAATATCTCCTCCACAAAAGATGAATCTTTGATAGCGTAAGAGTAAATATCCTCCACAGGAGATGAATCTTCAATAGCATAAAAATATATCTCCTCCACAGGAGAAGAATCTTTGATAGCGTAACGGTATATCTCCTCCACAGAAGATGAACCTTTGATAGTGTAACAGTATATCTCCTCCACAGAAGATGAACCTTTGACAGTGTAACAGTATATCTGCACAGAAGGTGAATCTCCGATAGCGTAACAGTATATCTCCTCCACAGAACATGAATCTTTGATAGCGTAACAGTATATCTCATCCACAGAAGATGAATCTTTGATAGCGTAACAGTATATCTCCTTCACAGAAGATGAATCTTTGATAGCGTAACAGTATATCTCCTTCACAGAAGTTGAATCTTTGATAGCGTAACAGTATATCTCCTCCACAGAAGATGAACCTTTGACAGTGTAACAGTATATCTGCACAGAAGGTGAATCTCCGATAGCGTAACAGTATATCTCCTCCACAGAACATGAATCTTTGATAGCGTAACAGTATATCTCCTTCACAGAAGATGAATCTTTGATAGCGTAACAGTATATCTCCTTCACAGAAGTTGAATCTTTGATAGCGTAACAGTATATCTCCTCCAAAGAAGATGAAATTTTAATAGCGTAACAGTATATCTCCTCCACAGAAGATGAATCTTTGATAGCGTAACAGTATATCTAATCCACAGAAGATGAATCTTTGATAGCGTAACAGTATATCTCCTCCAAAGAAGATGAAATTTTAATAGCGTAACAGTATATCTCCTCCACAGAAGATGAATCTTTGATAGCGTAACAGTATAACTACTCCACAGAAGAATCTCAAATAGCGTAAAAATATATCTACTCCACAGAAGATGAATCTTTGATAGCATAACAGTATATATCCTCCACAGAAGATGAACCTTTGATCGAGTAATAGTATATCTCCTCCACAGAAGATGAACCTTTGATAGCATAACGGTATATCTCCTCTACAGAAGATGAACCATTGATAGCGTAACAGTATATCTCCTCTATAGAAGATAAACCTTTGATAGCAGAACAGTAACTCTCCTCCACAGAAGATAAATCTATGATAGCGTAACAGTATATATCCTTCACAGGAGATGAATCTTTGATAGCGTAACAGTATATCTCCTCCACAGAAAATGGTCTTCAGTAGCTTAAGAATATATCTCCTCCACAGAAGATGAATCATTAATTGCGTAACAGTATATCTCCTCCACAGAAGATGAACCTTTGATAGCGTAACAGTATATCTCCTCCACAGAAGATGAACCTTTGATATCGTAACAGTATTTCTCCTCCAAAGAAGATGAACCATTGATAGCGTAACAGTATATCCGTCCACAGAAGATGAATTTTTAATAGGGTACCAGTATATCTCCTCCACAGAAGGTGAATCTTTGATAGTGTAACAGTATATCTCCTCCACAGAAGATGAATCTTTGATAGCGTACCAGTATATCTCCTCCACAGAGGATGAATCTTTGATAGCATAACAGTTTATCTCCTCCACGGATGATGAATCTTTGATAGCGTAAAAGTATATTTACTCCACAGAAGATGAATCTTTGATAGCGTAACAGTATATCTCATCCACAGAAGATGAATCTTTGATAGCATAACAGTATATCTCCTCCACCGAAGATGAATCTTTGATAGCGTAACAGTATATCTCATCCACAGAAGATGAATCTTTGATAGCATAACAGTATATCTCCTTCACAGAAGATGAATCTTTGATAGCTTAAATGTATATCTCCTCAACAGAAGATGAATCTCTAATAGCATAATAGTATATCTCCTCCACAGAAGATGAATCTTTGGTAGTGTAACAGTATATCTCCTCCACAGAAGATGAACCTTTGATAACGTAACAGTATATCTCCTCCACAGAAGATGAATCTTTAATAGCGTGACAGTATATCTCCTCCACAGAAGATGAATATTTGATAGTGTAACAGTATATCTCCTCTACAGAAGATGAATCTTTGATAGCATAACAGTATATCTCCTTCACAGAAGATGAATCTTTGATAGCTTAAATGTATATCTCCTCAACAGAAGATGAATCTCTAATAGCATAATAGTATATCTCCTCCACAGAAGATGAATCTTTGGTAGTGTAACAGTATATCTCCTCCACAGAAGATGAACCTTTGATAACGTAACAGTATATCTCCTCCACAGAAGATGAATCTTTAATAGCGTGACAGTATATCTCCTCCACAGAAGATGAATATTTGATAGTGTAACAGTATATCTCCTCTACAGAAGATGAATCTTTGATAGCATAACAGTATATCTCCTCGACAGAAGATGAATCTTCAACAGCGTAAAAATATTTTTCTTCTACAGGAGATGAACCTTTGATAGCGTGACAGTATATCTCCTCCACAGAAGACGAATCTTTAATAGCGTGACAGTATATCTCCTCCACAGAAGATGAATATTTGATAGTGTAACAGTATATCTCCTCCACAGAAGGTGAACCTTTGATTGCGCAAAAGTATATCTCCTCCACAGAAGATGAATCTTTAATAGCGTGACAGTATATCTCCTCCACAGAAGACGAATCTTTAATAGCGTGACAGTATATCTCTTCCACAGAAGGTGAACCTTTGATTGCGCAAAAGTATATCTCCTCCACAGAAGATGAATCCTTGATAGCGTGACAGTATATCTCCTCCACAGAAGATGAATCTTTGATAGCGTGACAGTATATCTCCTCCACTGAAGATGAATATTTGAGAGTGTAACAGTATATCTCCTCCACAGAAGATGAATCCTTGATAGCGTAACAGTATATCTCCTCCACAGAAGATGAACCTTTGATAGCGTGACAGTATATCTCCTCCACTGAAGATGAATCTTCAAGAGCGTAAAAATATATCTTCTCTACAGAACATGAACCTTTGATAGCGTAACAGTATATCTCCTCCACAGAAGATGAATCTTTAATTGCGTGACAGTATATCTCCTCCACTGAAGATGAATATTTGATAGTGTAACAGTATATCTCCTCCACAGAAGATGAATCTTTGATAGCGTAACAGTATATCTCCTCCACAGAAGATGAATATTTGATAGCGTAACAGTATATCTCCTCACAGAAGATGAATATTTGATAGCGTAACAGTATATCTCCTCTACAGAAGATGAATATTTGATAGCGTGACAGGATATCTCCTCCACAGAAGATGAATATTTGATAGCGTGACAGTATATCTCCTCTACAGAAGATGAATATTTGATAGCGTAACAGTATATCTCCTCTACAGAAGATGAATCTTTAATAGCGTGACAGTATATCTCCTCCGCAGAAGATGAATATTTGATAGCGTAACAGTATATCTCCTCCACAGAAGATGAATATTTGATAGCGTAACAGTATATCTCCTCCACAGAAGATGAATATTTGATAGCGTGACAGTATATCTCCTTCACAGAAGATGAATCTTCAATAGCGTAAAAATATATCTCCACAGGAGATGAACCTTTGATAGCGTAACGGTATATGTCCTCCACAGAAGATGAACCTTTTAAAGTGTAACAGTATATGTCCTCCATACAGTAACGGTAGTAATTATAGTTTTTTGCTTTTTGTTTGTCGTCCTGTTACATTAGAAAAAGACTTTATAATTCTGTTAATATCTGTTGAGCGTTTTTAGTAATGATAAATAACAGACAATATGGAGAAAACCAAAAGTTTATTATATCATTCTATGGTCTAAAGTATCATTGAGTAAATTTGATAAAAAAGCTTTGCATCATTAAGTTATAATCAAGAACATTATGCTGTCACTGTCTTCACGTACAGAGGCATAATTTTTTTTACTCTAGAAGCACAGAAAATATTTTGTAAGATCACAACGACAAATTTCATTAGTGTAGAGCATAGTCAGACTGTCCACCAGCAGGTACCTACATGATATAGAGACCTGAGCAGTGAGGCAGTCTCACTCACACCTTACACTATAACACCAGTAACACTACGTACACTAACTACAGCCTCTCCATAAACTCGACATCCATACCACCATTATCATCTCGGCTCAATATGAAATACAATGGGTTGAAAGCTTCACATAAAAGGATGATGTTTTCATAGTGACCACAGCGGCATAGGCAGTTGTGTTCCTAGTTATATCTATCTTAGACTTGTCAGGATGCCACTAATCAGCCACCTCCGAGTGAAGGCTGAACATCTGGGGTCATTGTGAGCCGACTTACCAACGTAGCCGGGAATCGAACAGTGTTGGGCCCGCCGCATGTAGCACTACACCACTGACACTCACTATAACAAGTTGTCATGTCAATATAGAAGTGTATGACCGTCTTATGTTGTTCATGACTTACTATATAGGTAAGAGTTGAACATGGACGAAGATATACATTACCACGCCAAGTGACATACAATAAGTCACCCACATACAAGTTAACTAAAATATCTTCGATTATATCTTTATATGCCACACATTGCACGACTGTCACATGCCACACATTGCACGACTGTCATATGCCACACACTGGATGACTGTCACGTGCCACACACTGCATGATTGTCACACACTGCACACACTGCACGACTGTCACATGCCACACACTGCATGACTGTCACATCCCACACATTGCATGAATGTCACATGCCACACATTCCATGACTGTCACATGCCACACACTGCATGACTGTCACATGCCACACACTGCATGACTTTCACATGCCACACATTGCACGACTGTCACATGCCACACATTACATGACTGTTGCATGCCACACACTGCATGACTGTCACATGCCACACACTGCATGACTGTCACATGCCACACATTGCATGACTTTCACATGCCACACATTGCACGACTGTCACATGCCACACACTGGACGACTGTCGCATGCCACACACTGCATGACTGTCGCATGCCACACATTCCATGACTGTCACATGCCACACACTGGATGACTGTCGCATGCCACACACTGCATGACTGTCGCATGCCACACATTGTGCGACTGTCACATGCCACACATTACATGACTGTCACATGCCACACACTGGATGACTGTCACTTGCACACACTGCATGACTCACATGCCACACGCTGGACGACTGTCACTTGCCACACATTGCATGACTGTCACATGCCACACACTGCATGACTTTCACATGCCACACATTGCACGACTGTCACATGCCACACATTACATGACTGTTGCATGCAACACAGTCCATGACTGTCACATGCCACACACTGCATGACTGTCACATGCCACACACTGCACGACTGTCGCATGCCACACATTGCATGACTGTCACATGCCACACATTGCACGACTGTCACATGCCACACATTGCACGACTGTCACATGACACACATTACATGACTGTTGCATGCAACACATTCCATGACTGTCACATGCCACACACTGCATGACTGTCACATGCCACACACTGCACGACTGTCGCATGCCACACATTGCATGACTGTCACATGCCACACATTGCACGACTGTCACATGACACACATTGCATGACTGTCACATGCCACACATTGCATGACTGTCACATGCCACACACTGCACGACTGTCACATGCCACACACTGCATGACTGTCACATGCCACACATTGCATGAATGTCACATGCCACACACTTCATGACTGTCACATGCCACACACTGCACGACTGTCACATGCCACACACTGCATGACTGTCACATGCCACACATTGCATGAATGTCACATTTCACACAATGCATGACTGTCACATGCCACACAGGGACGACTGTTACATGCCACACATTGCACGACTGTCACATGCCACACATTCCACGACTGTCGCATGCCACACATTGCATGGCTCTCACATCCCACACACTGCATGACTGTCACATCCCACACACTGCATGACTGTCACATGATACACACTGCATGACTGTCACATGCCACACACTGCATGACTGTCAAATGCCACACACTGCATGACTGTCACATCCCACACACTGCATGACTGTCACATCCCACACACTGCATGACTGTCACATCCCACACATTGCATGAATGTCACATGCCACACATTGCACGACTGTCACATGCCACACATTCCACGACTGTCGCATGCCACACACTGCATGACTGTCACATCCCACACATTGCATGAATGTCACATGCCACACATTCCACGACTGTCACATGCCACACATTCCACGACTGTCACATCCCACACACTGCATGACTGTCACATCCCACACACTGCATGACTGTCACATGATACACACTGCATGACTGTCACATACCACACATTGCATGACTGTCGCATGCCACACACTGCACGACTGTCACATGCCACACACTGCACGACTGTCACATGCCACACATTCCACGACTGTCGCATGCCACACATTGCACGACTGTCACATGCCACACATTCCACGACTGTCGCATGCCACACATTGCATGACTGTCACATGCCACACACTGCATGACTGTCACATCCCACACACTGCATGACTGTCACATCCCACACACTGCATGACTGTCACATCCCACACACTGCATGACTGTCACATGCCACACATTGCATGACTGTCACATGCCACACACTGCACGACTGTCACATGCCACACATTCCACGACTGTCGCATGCCACACATTGCATGACTGTCACATCCCACACACTGCACGACTGTCACATGCCACACATTGCATGACTGTCACATGCCACACACTGCATGGCTGTCACATCCCACACACTGCATGACTGTCACATGCCACACATTGCATGACTGTCACATGCCACACATTGCATGACTGTCACATCCCACACACTGCATGACTGTCACATGCCACACATTGCACGACTGTCACATGCCACACATTGCATGACTGTCACATCCCACACACTGCATGGCTGTCACATCCCACACACTGCATGACTGTCACATGCCACACATTGCATGACTGTCACATGCCACACACTGCATGACTGTCACATGCCACACATTGCATGACTGTCACATGCCACACACTGCACGACTGTCGCATGCCACACATTGCATGACTGTCACATCCCACACACTGCACGACTGTCACATGCCACACATTGCATGACTGTCACATCCCACACACTGCATGACTGTCACATGCCACACACTGCATGACTGTCACATGCCACACATTGCATTACTGTCACATGCCACACACTGCACGACTGTCACATGCCACACATTCCACGACTGTCGCATGCCACACATTGCATGACTGTCACATGCCACACATTGCATGACTGTCACATTCCACACACTGCACGACTGTCACATGCCACACATTGCATGACTGTCACATGCCACACATTGCATGACTGTCACATGCCACACACTGCACGACTGTCACATGCCACACATTCCACGACTGTCGACATGCCACACATTGCATGACTGTCACATGCCACACATTGCACGACTGTCACATGCCACACATTGCATGACTGTCACATGATACACACTGCATGACTGTCACATACCACACACTACATGACTGTCACATGCCACACATTGCATGAATGTCACATGCCACACATTGCACGACTGTCACATGCCACACATTGCATGACTGTCACATGCCACACCCTGCACGACTGTCACATGCCACACATTGCACGACTGTCATATGCCACACATTGCATGACTGCCACATCCCACACACACTGCATGACTGTCACATGCCACACACTGCATGGCTGTCACATCCCACACACTGCATGACTGTCACATGATACACACTGCATGACCATCACATGATACACACTGCATGACTGTCACATACCACACATTCCACGACTGTCGCATGCCACACATTGCATGAATGTCACATGCCACACATTGCACGACTGTCACATGCCACATATTGCATGATGTCACATGCCACACCCTGCACGACTGTCACATGCCACACATTGCACGACTGTCATATGCCACACATTGCATGACTGCCACATCCCACACACACTGCATGACTGTCACATGCCACACACTGCATGGCTGTCACATGCCACACATTGCATGACTGTCACATCCCACACACTGCATGACTGTCACATGATACACACTGCATGACTGTCACATGCCACACATTGCATGACTGTCACATGCCACACACTGCATGGCTGTCACATGCCACACATTACGTAACTGTCACATGCCACACATTGCATGACTGTCACATGAATAGGTTATGTCTTGCCTATCATCATAAACAGGTTATGCCCTACTTATCACCATGAACAGGTTATGCCTTGCCTATCACCATGAACAGGTTATGCCTTGCTTATCACCATGAACAAGTTATGCCTTACCTATCATCATGAACAGGTTATGCCTTACCTATCACTATGAACAGGTTATGCCTTGCCTATCATCATGACCAGGTTTTGCCTTACCTATCATCATGAACAGGTTATGCGTTGCCTATTATCATGAACAGGTTATGCCTTGCCTATCATCATGAACAGGTTATGCCTTGCCTATCATCATGTACAGGTTGTCTTGATTATCATGACGAACAGGTTATGGTTTTCCTATCATCATGAACAGGTTATGCCTTACCTATCATCATGAACAGTTAATGCGTTACCTATCATCATGAACAGGTTATGCCTTACCTATCATCATGAACAGGTTATGCCTTACCTATCACCATGAACAGATTATGCCTTACCTATCATCATGAACAGTTAATGCGTTACCTATCATCATGAACAGGTTATGCCTTACCTATCACCATGAACAGGTTATGCCTTGTCTATCACCATGAACAGGTTCTGCCTTGCCTATCATCATGAACAGGTTCTGCCTTGCCTATCATCATGTACAGGTTATGTCTTAATTATCATGACGAACAGGTTATGGTTTTCCTTTCATCATGAACAGGTTATGCCTTACCTATCATCATGAACAGTTAATGCGTTACCTATCATCATGAACAGGTTATGCCTTTCCTATCATCATGAACAGTTTATGTCTTCCCTATCATCATGAATAGGTTATGTCTTGATAATCATCATAAAAAGGTTATGCCTTGCCTATCACTATGAACAGGTTATGCCTTGCCTATCATCATGAACAGGTTATGCCTTTCCTATCATCATGAACAGGTTATGCCTTGCCTATCACTATGAACAGGTTATGCCTTGCCTATCATCATGAAGAGGTTATGCCTTACCTATCACTATGAACAGGTTATGCCTTGCCTATCATCATGAACAGCTTATGCCTTGCCTATCATCATGACCAGGTTTTGCCTTACCTCTCACCATGAACAGGTTATGCCTTGCCTATTATCATGAACAGGTTATGCCTTGCCTATCATCATGAACAGGTTATACCTTGCCCATCATCATGAACAGGTTATGCCTTACCTAACATCATGAACAGGTTATTCCTTGCCTATCTTCATGAAAAGGTTATGCCTTAACTAACACCATGAACAGGTTATGTCTTGATTGTCATCACGAACAGGTTATGCCTTGCCTATCACCATGAACAGGTTATGCCTTACCTATCACCATGAACAGGTTATATCTTGATTATCATCATGAACAGGTTATGCCTTGCCTACCATCATGAACAGGTTATGCCTTTCCTATCATCATGAACAGTTATGCCTTGCCTCTCATCATGAACAGGTTATGTCTTACCTAACACCATGAACAGGTTATGTCTTGGTTGTCATCACGAATAGGTTATGCCTTGCCTATCACCATGAACAGGTTATGCCTTACCTATCACCATGAACAGGTTATATCTTGATTATCATCATGAACAGGTTATGCCTTACCTATCATCATGAACAGGTTATGCCTTGCCTATCATCATGAACAGGTTATGCCTTGCCTATCATCATGAACAGGTTTTGCCTTACCTATCACCATGAACAGATTATGCCTTGCCTATTATCATGAGCAGGTTATGTCTTGATTTTCATCATGAACAAGTTATGCCTTGCCTATCATCATGAACAGGTTATGCCTTGCCTATCATCATGAACAGGTTATGTCTTGATTATCATCATGAACAGGTTATGCCTTGCCTATCATCATGAACAGGTTATGTCTTGATTATCATCATAAACAGGTTATGCCTTACCTATCATCATGAACAGGTTATGCCTTGCCTATCATCATGAACAGGTTATGCCTTGCCTATCATCATGAACAGGTTTTGCCTTACCTATCACCATGAACAGGTTATGCCTTGCCTATTATCATGAGCAGGTTATGTCTTGATTTTCATCAAGAACAAGTTATGCCTTGCCTATCATCATGAACAGGTTATGGCTTGCCTATCATCATGAACAGGTTATGTCTTGATTATCATCATGAACAGGTTATACCGTGCTTAATATCATCAACAGGTTATGCCTTACCTATCGCAATGAACAGTTTATGCCTTGCCTATCATCATGAACAGGTTATGTCTTGATTATCATCATGAACAGGTTATGCCTTACCTATCATCATGAACAGGTTATGCCTTACCTATCGCCATGAACAGGTTATGCCTTGCCTATCATCATGAACAGGTTATGTCTTGCCTAGCATCATCAACAGGTTATGACTTACCTATCGCCATGAACAGGTTATGCCTTGCCTATCATCATGAACAGGTTATGCCTTGCCTAGCATCATCAACAGGTTATGCCTTACCTATCTTCATGAACAGGTTATGCCTTGCCTATCATTATGAACAGGTTATGTCTTGATTATCATCATGAACAGGTTATGTCTTGCCTATCATCATGAACAAGTTATGCCTTGCCTATCACCATGAACAGGTTGTGCCTTGCCTATCGTTATGAACAGGTTATGCCTTGCCTATTATCATGAACAGGTTATGCCTTACATATCATCATGAACAGGTTATGCCTTGCCTATCATCATGAACAGGTTATGTCTTGATTATCATCATGAATAGGTTATGCCTTGCCTATCATCATGAACAGGTTATGCCTTGCCCATCACCATAAACAGGTTATGCCTTGCCTAGCATCATCAACAGGTTATGCCTTACCTATCACCATGAATAGGGTATGCCTTGCCTATCATCATGAACAGGTTATGCCTTGCCTATCTTCATGTACAGGTTATGCCTTGCCTATCGTCATGAACAGGTTATGCCTTGCCTATTATCATGAACAGGTTATATCTTGATTATTATCGTGAACAGGTTATGGTTTCCCAATCATCATGAACAGGTTATACCTTACCTATCATCATGAACAGGTTATGCCTTGCCTATAACCATGAACAGGTTGTGCCTTGCCTATCATCATGAACAGGTTATGCCTTGCCTATCATCATGAACAGGTTATATCTTACCTATCATTATGAACAGGTTGTGCCTTACCTATCATCATGAACAGGTTATACCTTACCTATCATTATGAACAAGTTATGCCTTGCCTATCATCATGAACAGGTTATACCTTGCCCATCATCATGAACAGGTTGTGCCTTACCTATCATCATGAACAGGTTAGGGCTTGCCTATCATCACGAACAGGTTATGTCTTCATTATCATCATGAGCAGGTTATGCCTTGCCTATCATCATGAACAGGTTATGCCTTGCCTATCATCATGAACAGGTTATGTCTTGCCTATCACCATGAAGAGCTTATGCCTTGCCTATCGTCATGAACAGCTTATCCCTTGCCTATCGTCATGAACAGGTTATGCCTTGCCCATTATCATAAACAGGTTATGTCTTGATTGTCATCATGAACAGGTTATGGTTTCCCTATAATCATGAACAGGTTATGTCTTACCTATCATCATGAACAGGTTATGTCTTGATTTTCATCATGAACAGCTTAAGCCTTGCCTATCGTCATGAACAGGTTATGCCTTGCCTGTCATCATGAACAGGTTATGCCTTGCCTATCACCATGAACAGCTTATGCCTTGCCTATCATCATGAACAGGTTATGTCTTACCTAACACCATGAACAGGTTATGTCTTGATTATCATCATGAACAGGTTATGCCTTGCCTATCATCATGAACAGGTTATGTCTTACCTAACACCATGAACAGGTTATGTCTTGATTATCATCACGAACAGGTTATGCCTTGCCTATCATCATGAACAGGTTATATCTTGATTATCATCATGAACAGGTTATGCCTTGCCTATCATCATGAACAGGTTATATCTTGATTATCATCATGAAATGGTTATGCCTTGCATATCATCATGAACAGGTTATGCCTTACCTATCACTATGAACATGTTAAGCCTTGCCTATCATCATGAACAGGTTATACCTTGCCTATCGTTATAACCAGGTTTTGCCTTACCTATCACCATGAACAGGTTATGCCTTGCCTATTATCATGAGCAGGTTATGTCTTGATTTTCATCATGAATAAGTTATGCCTTGCCTATCATCATGATCAGGTTTTGCCTTACCTATTACATTGAACAGGTTATGCCTTGCCTATCATCATGAACAGGTTATTCCTTACCTATCACCATGAACAGGTTATGCCTTGCTTATCATCATGAACAGGTTATTCCTTACCTATCACCATGAACAGGTTATGCCATGCTTATCATCATGAACAGGATATATCTTGATTATAATCATGAACAGGTTATGCTTTGCCTATCATCATGAACAGGTTATGCCTTGCTTATCATCATGAACAGGTTATGCCTTGCCTATCATCAAGTGCGCTTTCGTGTAATAATCACATTGTCAGTGGAGAAACAAGAGAGAAATATAAGTCAGTTGATATACATCGAAGAGATGAAGCTAGAAGGCCATTTGTTAAATATGCGATTGTCCAAGACAGACAACGAGTGTTCATCTACTTATCATTTTACAAATTTTATCAACAATAAAGTTATCTAATTTCTATAGATCATTACTAATATTAAGGTTATAATTCTTTGTGCATTTGATAATAGAAGATTCAATGATTTTTCTCGTGGTAATATAGTTAGAGTTAATAACTGAGATGGCATTACTCTAGTCAATACAATGGTCATAATTTTTAACGTGATTAAGCAAGGCATTTGATTCTTGTCCTATTCTTATACTATATTTATGTTGCTTAAGTCGAACAGAAAGATCCTTACCAGTTAGCCCAACATAAAATTTATCAAAATTTCCGCATGGCACTTTATAGATGCATCCAGAGGAATTTTCTGGTGAATTCCTGATTAAGATATTCCTTATAGTATTATTGTTGCTGAAGGCAAGATTTACATTGACACCAAGAATTTTTTAGATTTCCCTTTTAATGATAATCTTACTTTACTTCCCATGTTGCTTAAATCCTTTAAGGCAAATGTTGCCTTCAGCAACAGTGATATTATAAGGAATATCTTAATCAGGAATTCACCAGAAAATTCCTCTGGATGCATCTATAAAGTGCCATGCGGAAATTTTGATAAATTTTATGTTGGGCAGACTGATAAGAATCTTTCTGTTAGACTTAAGCAACATAAATATTGTATAAGAACGGGACAAGAATCGAATGCCTTGTTTAATCACGTTAAAATCTATGATAATTGTATTGACTGGAGTAATGCCATCTCAGTTATTAACTCTAACTCTATTACCATGAGAAATATCATTGAATCTTCTATTATTAGATACACAAAGAATTATAATCTTAATATTAGTGATGATCTATAGAAACTAGGTAACTTTATTGTTGATAAAATTTGTAAAATGATAAGTTTATGAACGCTCGTGTCTGTCTTGGACAATCGCATGTTTATAAAATGGCGTCCTAGCTTCGTCTCTTCGATGTATATCAACTGACTTATATTTCTCTCTTGTGTCTCCCCTGATGATGTGATTATTACACGAAAGTGCACTTGGGAACTTAATGTATTTCATTTTCCCCGTGGACTTATAGGAATATATATATATATATATATATATATATATATATATATATATATATATATATATATATATATATATATATATATATATATATATATATATATATATATATATATATATATATATATATACTTACACACGTGTGTGTGGATGGATGTGTGTGTGTGTGCGAGTGAGAAGTCATATTCACCGAGTCTTTATCATGTCAATGAATTGAAAGAAGTGAAACACTGAAGCAGAGGAAGACCGACAATAGAAATCCCTGGATTCTTTAATAACTCAAGTGATGGTAAATGAACAGTGTATGATGGGGAGGGGGTGTGTTGATGGAAATCCTCACCTCCTGTTTATACTTTTCCAAAAGAAGGAACAGAGAAGTGGACCAAAAAGAGGCCACATTCGTTCACACTCAGTCTCTAGCTGTCATGTATAATGCACCGAAACCACAGCTCCTTTTCCACATCCAGGCCCCACAAAAGTTTCCATGGTTTACCCTAGACGCTTCACATGCCCTGCTTCAATCTATTGACAGCACTTCGACCCCGGTATACCACATCGTTCCAATTCACTCTATTCCTTGCACACCTTTCACCCTCTGCGTGCTCAGGCCTCAATCGCTCAAAATCTTTTTCACTCCATCCTTCCACCTCCAATTTGGTCTCCCACTTCTCCTCGTTCCCTCCACCTTAGACACACATAGTCTCTTTGTCAATCTTTTCTCACTCATTCTCTCCATGTGACCAAACCATTTCAATACACCCTCTTCTGCTCTCTCAACCACACTCTTTTTATTACCTCACATCTCTCCTACTCTTTCATTACTTACTCGATCAAACCTCTTCACACCACATATTGTCCTCAAACATCTCCCTTCCCACACATCCACCCTCCTCCGCACGATCCTATCTATAGCCTACGCCTCGCAATCATATAACATTATCGGAACCAATATTCCTTCAAACATACCAATTTTTGCTTTCCGAGATAATGAACTCGCCTTCCACACATTTTTCAACACTGCCAGAACTTTCACCACTCCCCCACTCTGTGACTCACTTCCGCTTCCATGGTTCCATCCGCTGCCAAATCCACTCCCACATATCTAAAACACTTCACTTCCTCCACTTTTTCTCCATTCAAACTAACCTCCCAGTTGACTTGTCCCTCAACCTTACTGTACCTAAGAACCTTGCTCTTATTCATATTTACTCTCAGCTCTCTTCTTTCACACACTGCCAAACTCAGTCATCAGCCTCTGCAGTTTCTCACCCGAATCAGCCACCAGCGCTGTATCATCAGCGAACAACAACTGATTCACTTCCCAAGCCCTCTCATCCACAACAGACTGGATACTTGCCCCTCTTTCCAAAACTCTTGCATTCACCTCCCTAACAACCACATCCATAAACAAATTAAACAACCATGGAGACATCACGCACCCCTACCGCAAACCGACATTCATTGAGAACCAATCACTTTCCTCTCTTCCTACACGTACACATGCCTTACATCCTCGATAAAAACTTTTATTGCATCCAGGAACTTGCCTCCCACACCATATACTCTTAATACCTATCAACCCTATTATATGCCTTCTCCTAGATCCATAAATGCTACATACAAATCCATTTACTTTTCTAAGTATATCTCACATACATTCTTCAAAGCAAACACCTGATCCACACATCCTCTACCACTTCTGAAACCACACTGCTCTTCCCCAATCTGATGCTCTGTACATGCCTTCACCCTCTCAATCAATACCCTCCCATATAATTTACCAGGGAATACTCAACAAACTTATACCTCAGTAATTTGAGCACTCACTCTTATCCCCTTTGCCTTTGTACAATGGCACTATGCACGCATTCCGCCAATCCTCAGGCACCTCACCATGAATCATACATACCTTAAATATCCTTACCAACCAGTCAACAACACAGTCATCCCCTTTTCTAATAAATTCCACTGCAATAACATCGAAACCCGCTGCCTTGCCGGCTTTCATCTTCCGCAAAGCTTTTTGCTACCTCTTCTCTGTTTACCAAATTATTCTCGCTGACCCTCTCACTTCGCACACCACCTCGACCAAAACAACCTATATCTGCCACTCTATCATCTATCACATTCAACAAACCTTCAAAATACTCACTCCATCTTCTCACATCATCACTACTTGTTATCACCTCCCCATTAGCCCCCCCTTCACTGAAGTTCCCATTTGTTCCCTTGTCTTTAGCACTTTATTTATCTCCTTCCAAAACATCTTTTAATTCTCCCTAAAATTTAATGATACTCTCTCACCCCAACTCTCATTTGCCCTCTTTTTCACCTCTTGCACCTTTCTCTTGACCTCCTGCCTCGTTTTTTTTTTATACATATCCCAGCTATTTGCACTATTTCCTTGCAAAACTCGTCCAAATGCCTCACTCTTTTTTCACTAATAATCTTACTTCTTCATCCCACCACTCATGTACCCACCTCCCACTGTTCTCATGCTACGAGCATCTTTTGCGCAAGCCATCACTATTTCCCTAAATACATCCCATTCCTCGCCCACTTCCCTTACGTCCTTTGCTCTCACCTTTTTCCATTCTGCACGCAATCTCTCCTGGTACTTACTCACACAAGTCTCCTTCCTAAGCTCACTCACTCTCACCACTCTGTTCACTGCAACATTCCCTCTTCTTTTCTGAAAACCTCTACAAATCTTCACCTTCCCCTCCACAGGATCAGACATCCCTCCAGTTGCACCTTTCAGCACATTAGCATCCAAAAGTCTCTCTTTCGCGCGCCAATCAATTGACACGTAATCCAATAACGCTCTCTGGCCATCTCTCCTACTTACATACGTATACTTAAGTATATCTCTCTTTTTAAACCAGGTATTGCCAATCACCAGTCCTTCTTCAGCACACAAATCTACAAGCTCTTCACCATTTCCATTTCGAACACTGAACACCCCATGTACACCAATTATTCCCTCAACTGCCACATTACCTACCTTTGCATTCAAATCACCCGGTCTCGTGCATTAAAACTGCTAACACATTCACTCAGATGCTTCCAAAACACTTGCCTCTCATGATCTTTCTTCTCATGCCCAGGTGCATATGCACCAATAATCACCCATCTCTCTCCATCCACTTTCAGTTTTACCCATATTAATCCGGAGTTTACATTCTTACACTCTATCACATATTCCCACAACTCCTGTTTCAGGAGTAGTGCTACTCCTTCCTTTGCTCTTGTCCTCTCACTAACCCCTGACTTTACTCCCGAGACATTTCCAATCCACTCTTCTCCTTTACCCTTGAGCTTCGTTTCACTCAGAGCCAAAACATCCAGGTTCCTTTCCTCAAACATACTACCTGTCTCTCCTTTTTTCTCATCTTGCTTCCATCCACACACATTTAGACACCCCAGTTTGAGATTCGAGGGGGATGAGTACTCGCGTACTCCTCTGCGTACTCTTTTGAAAGTTACTTTAAGGGAGGAGGTTTAATACCAGCGTCGGGTCCCTTTAGTCGTCCCTCTCGCACCGTGAGAAATGCGTGCAGTACTGACTACTGCTACGCATGCCGTATAGTAATTATTATTCATATCTATCATATATATATATAATATATATATATTTATATATTATATTTATACTATTAGTCGTGTCTACGGTATATTGATGGTATATAATAGTATATATAGTATAAATATTACTGGGACACGGAAAAATACCCCCCAACTATTACTTCGTAGTCGTACAACGGCAGACTAAAATGAAGGTCCATGGCTGATACCCTCCGTTTTTTTATTTTCAAAGTGACAGAAGGCCACGTGACGGATTCACCAATAAGTCTTGTTCTTAACGCTACATGCTATGTAATATGCGAATTTAATATTAATATATATATATATATATATATATATATATATATATATATTATATATATATATATATATATATATATTATATATATATATTTTTCTATTTTAAACTATTCGCATTTCGCATTATACGATTATTTAAGAAATGAGACTTTGAATATACCTCACCTGCCAATTTATCTTTTCATTCTTTTGAAATTAAAAAAAATACATATTGTAGATTTCAGCCGCTCCTCGCTTTTGTGCCCTAGAAATATTATTAAAATATATAGTATAAGCTAATGATTATTATTATATTATATATAGATTAGATATAATATATGATATGATATGAAAGGTCACTTGAACGGTATAAGAATATTGTATGGAGGTCCAAGTGGATAGAAGCGTTGAAGTTCTGTCATTCGCGATATCCACATCAGGAACATAGAGAATATAGTCAGTGATATACAGAAGGAGAGTAGTGACTCTGTTCTGGAATGTGGTTTCAGCAACGGGGTAGTCTCCATGTTATTGTTTGGAGGGGTTGTTTGAGGATAATTTAAAAGTCTACAAATTGACTATTAATTTTTGGCTGCACTAAATCAAGGATATGATTCTTGTGTTTTACATGATGATTGAATGAATTTTTGGTGGTACTGATTAGTGTAGATGAAACTGAGAGTGCATTACTCGAGTTCATACAGATCGTGGTTTATTAAAAAAGTTAAGCGAGGATGTACGATTCTTGTACGCTTGGTTATTATATGTAGTGGTTGGGTTTAAGTTCAAATAGCTGAGTTCCGAATAAAACTATCGAATTACATGATTTTAAAATCTCAGGAGATTTTCTGGGAATCGGAATATGAAGCGGATTGTGATATATTGGTGCTGAGGGCGACAATTTTGGATTCACAATATAAATTGTTTTTGATTATATTGTAACTTTATCTCTACAACAAAATTGGACGTTGATGAGAATTAGTATTAAAATTTATGTTTTGGAGTGAGGGTTCTTACCGTTCGAAAGTCGTGGTTCTGCTGGAAATGAGATGTTTGAGGACAATGTGTGGTGTGAGGTGGTTTGATCGAGTAAGTAACGTAAGGGTAAGAGAGATGTGTGGAAATAAAAAGAGCGTGGTTGAGAGAGCAGAAGAGGGTGTTTTGAAATGGTTTGGGCACATGGAGAGAATGAGTGAGGAAAGATTGACCAAGAGGATATATGTGTCGGAGGTGGAGGGAACGAGAAGAAGAGGGAGACCAAATTGGAGGTGGAAAGATGGAGTGAAAAAGATTTTGTGTGATCGGGGCCTGAACATGCAGGAGGGTGAAAGGAGGGCAAGGAATAGAGTGAATTGGAGCGATGTGGTATACAGGGGTCGACGTGCTGTCAGTGGATTGAATCAAGGCATGTGAAGCGTCTGGGGTAAACCATGGAAGGCTGTGTAGGTATGTATATTTGCGTGTGTGGACGTATGTACATGTGTATGGGGGGGGGGGGGGGTTGGGCCATTTCTTTCGTCTGTTTCCTTGCGCTACCTCGCAAACGCGGGAGACAGCGACAAAGTATGAAAAAAAAAAAAAAAAAATATATATATATCTTTTTTCTTTTCTTTCAAACTATTAGCCATTTCCCGCATTAGCGAGGTAGCGTTAAGAACAGAGGACTGGGCCTTTGAGGGAATACCCTCACCTGGCCCAATTCTCTGTTCCTTCTTTTGGAAAATTTAAAAAAAACGAGAGGGGAGGATTTCCAGCCCCCCGCTCCCTCCCCTTTTAGTCGCCCCCTACGACACGCAGGGAATACATGGGAAGTATTCTTTCTCCCCTATCCCCAGGGATATATATATATATATATATATATATATATATATATATATATATATATATATATATATATATATATATATATTTTTTTTTTTTTTTTTTCTTACTATTCGCCATTTCCCGCGATAGCGAGGTAGCGTTAAGAGCAGAGGACTGGGCCTTTGAGGGAATATCCTCACCTGGCCCCCTTCTCTGTTCCTTCTTTTGGAAAATTAAAAAAAAAACGAGAGGGGAGGATTTCCAGCCCCCCGCTCCCTTCCCTTTTAGTCGCCTTCTACGACACGCAGGGAATACGTGGGAAGTATTCTTTCTCCCCTATATATATATATATATATATATATATATATATATATATATATATATATATATATATATGTACACGGGCTGGAAATCCTCCCCTCTCGTTTTTTTTTTCTTTAATTTTCCAAAAGAAGGGACAGAGAAGGGGGCCAGGTGAGGATATTCTCTCAAAGGTCCAGTCCTCTGTTCCTAACGCAACCTCGCTAATGCGGGAGATGGCGAATAGTATGAAAAGTAATATATATATATATATATATATATATATATATATATATATATATATATATATATATATATATATATATATATATATATATATATATATATTGGAAAGGATCACAATTATTCGCGTGATCAGGCATATTCTTATGAGTCCACGGGGGAAATGAAACACGTTAAGTTCCCAAGTGCACTTTCGCGTAATAATCACATCATCAGGGGAGACAAGAGAGAAATATAAAAGTCAGTTGATATACAACGAAGAGACGTAGCTAGGACGCCATTTGGGAAATGTGTGATTGTCCTAGACAGACAACGAGCGTATCATAACCTTATCATGTGGAGAAGAAGGTGAATTGTTTACAAATTTTACAAATTGTTTACAAATTTTAACTTATTCAATTCATATAAACCTCCACTAATATCAAGATTATAATTCTTTGTGTATTTAATAATATGAAATTGAATAATATTTCTTGTGGTACTGGAGTTAGAGTTGATAACTGAGATGTCATTACTCCAGCCAATACAATGATAATGGTTTTTAACATGATTAAGCGAGGCATTCGATTCTTGTCCCTTTGTTATACTATATTTATGTTGTTTAAGTCTAACAGAAAGATCCTTACCAGTCTGCCCAACATAAAACTCATCGCAATTTCTACATGGCACTTTAAAGATGCACCCAGGAGAATTTTCTGGTGAATTCCCGATTAAGATATCCTTTATGGTATTATTGTTGCTGAAGGCAACATTTACATTAAAGGATTTAACAATATCATTGTTAATTTTGATTTCATACTTGTTAACTTTGATGTTTCCTTACTTTTAACAAAAGTTGCAGTTGATGACCTTTTAGAATATTTATTTGATGTTTTGGATGATGTTCTTTTACCCGTTTCAAAGTCTGTTTTCATTGAACTGATAAAATTGTGTATAAAAGACTGTATTTTAATTCAGTGGAGATTATTAAGCTCAAAAATTTGGTATGGCAATGGGTAACCCTCTTTCACCTGTACTAAGTATTCTTTGTATGGAATTTTTTAAAACAAAATTACTAAAGGATATCTTACCTTCTAATGCAATTTGGTTTAGGTATGTAGATGATGTTTTTTGTGTTTGGCCAACAAATGAAAATGTACAAACATTACTTCACAATTTAGCACCTTCCATCAAATTTACTGTAGAAAATGAAAATGATGGTATATTGCCGTTTTTAGATTGCATGATCCATAGGCAAGGAAACAAGTTTAAGTTTAACATATACAGAAATCTATCACTGTATGCTCATATATCTATTATTACACATCTTAACATGACAGAGTTAAGTTATCATCATTTCAATCTAAGTTCCTTAGGGCATTACATATTTACAGTCCAGAGTATATCGACGATGAGTTTGAGAAGATATACATTCTATTGGATCTAAGTTAGAGTACCCTAGATCTTTCATTGATAAATCCCTGAAGTTAGCAAAGAAATCATTTTATAGAGTTGAACCCAAACCTCCCATTGACGCCAAGAATCTTTTAGTTTTCCCTTTTGATGATAATTTTACTTTACTTCTCATGTTGCTTAAATCCTTTAATGTAAATGTTGCTTTCAGCAGCAATAATACAATAAAGAATATCTTAATCAGGAACTCACCAGAAAATTCTCCTGGGTGCATCTATAAAGTGCCATGTAGAAATTGTGTTGAGTTTTATGTTGGGCAGACTGGTAAGGATCCTTCTGTTAGACTTAAGCAACATGAATATAGTATAAGAATGGGACAAGAATCAAATGCCTTTAATCACGTTAAAAACTATGATTATTGTATTGGCTGGAGTAATGACATCTCAGTTATTAACTCTACCTCCAGTACCACGAGAAATATCATTGAATCTTCTATCATTAGATACACAAAGAATTATAATCTTAATATTAGTGATGGTCTATCCGGATTGGATAACTTTATTGATAAAATTTGTAAACAATTTACCCTCTTGTCCACATGATAAGTTTATGATACGCTTGTTGTCTGTCTTGGACAATCGCATGTTTACCAAATAGCGTCCTAGCTACGTCTCTTCGTTGTACATCAACTGACTGTTATATTTCTCTCTTGTGTCTCCCCTGATGATGTGATTATTGCACGAAAGTGCACTTGGGAACTTATTGTGTTTCACTTTCCCCGTGGACTCATAGGAATATACTTGATCACTCGCAAAATTGTGATCCTTTCCAATATATATATATATATATATATATATATATATATATATATATATATATATACACATACGAATAAAGTGCATAGAAACTCGCACCTTCATAAGAACATAAACCTCCAACAGCCAGGATCGAACCCGGGACCCCTGTGCAAGAGGCAGGAATTCTACCCGCTAGGCTGTGGGCCTGGCTAATAGGAAATAACTATTCGAATACTAAGTACTCGAATACCCTTCGTCTCACATTGGTGAGCAACGGGGTCTATACCGCTTATTTCCCAACAGGCGCACATAGCCAGCTGATATCCGGTATAGACGCCGTTGCCGTTGCAAGTATGAAGTCTGTTGGGGATGAGAGAGCTTGGGAAGCGAGTCAGTTGTTGTTCGCTGATGATACAGCGCTGGTGGCTGATTCATGTGAGAAACTGCAGAAGCTGGTGACTGAGTTTGGTAAAGTGTGTGGAAGAAGAAAGTTAAGAGTAAATGTGAATAAGAGCAAGGTTATTAGGTACAGTAGGGTTGAGGGTCAAGTCAATTGGGAGGTGAGTTTGAATGGAGAAAAACTGGAGGAAGTGAAGAGTTTTAGATATCTGGGAGTGGATCTGGCAGCGGATGGAACCATGGAAGCGGAAGTGGATCATAGGGTGGGGGAGGGGGCGAAAATTCTGGGAGCCTTGAAGAATGTGTGGAAGTCGAGAACATTATCTCGGAAAGCAAAAATGGGTATGTTTGAAGGAATAGTGGTTCCAACAATGTTGTATGGTTGCGAGGCGTGGGCTATGGATAGAGTTGTGCGCAGGAGGATGGATGTGCTGGAAATGAGATGTTTGAGGACAATGTGTGGTGTGAGGTGGTTTGATCGAGTAAGTAACGTAAGGGTAAGAGAGATGTGTGGAAATAAAAAGAGCGTGGTTGAGAGAGCAGAAGAGGGTGTTTTGAAATGGTTCGGGCACATGGAGAGAATGAGTGAGGAAAGATTGACCAAGAGAATATGTGTCGGAGGTGGAGGGAACGAGGAGAAGAGGGAGACCAAATTGGAGGTGGAAAGATGGAGTGAAAAAGATTTTGTGTGATCGGGGCCTGAACATGCAGGAGGGTGAAAGGAGGGCAAGGAATAGAGTGAATTGGAGCGATGTGGTATACCGGGGTTGACGTGCTGTCAGTGGATTGAATCAAGGCATGTGAAGCGACTGGGGTAAACCATGGAAAGCTGTGGAGGTATGTATATTTGCGTGTGTGGACGTATGTATATACATGTGTATGGGGGTGGGTTGGGCCATTTCTTTCGTCTGTTTCCTTGCGCTACCTCGCAAACGCGGGAGACAGCGACAAAGCAAAAAAAAAAAAAAAAAATATATATATATATATATATATATATATATATATATATATATATATATATATATATATATATATATATATATATATGCAGAATTGTACAAGCACAGTACATCCTGATAAAGTGGTACAAGATTGAGGTAAGGACCACGCAGTAATATGATGTACAGTGAGACACAATAAGAAGGTCCTGGATATGACTACATCTTTCCCTCTGTTGGTATGATCCAGCCTCGCTGGAGATGACGTCCCTCTGGCATTACAGCCAATAGCAAGCGGAGTCCAGTAACACATGCACACTTACATGTGTATATATGGATACCCGACCCACACCACGAGTGGGCAACAGGACCCGACCCACATCACAGGTAGGCAGCAGGACCCAACCCACACCATAGGTGGGCAACAGGACCCGACCCACACCACGAGTGGGCAACAGGACCCGACCCACATCACAGGTAGGCAGCAGGACCCAACCCACACCACGAGTGGGCAACAGGACCCGACCCACACCACGAGTGGGCAACAGGACCCGACCCACATCGCAGGTGGGCAGCAGGACACGACCCACACCACGAGTGGGCAACAGGACCCGACCCACATCACAGGTAGGCAGCAGGACCCAACCCACACCATAGGTGGGCAACAGGACCCGACCCACACCACGAGTGGGCAACAGGACCCGACCCACATCACAGGTAGGCAGCAGGACCCAACCCACACCACAGGTGGGCAGCAGGACCCGACCCACACCACGAGTGGGCAACAGGACCCGACCCACATCACAGGTAGGCAGCAGGACCCAACCCACACCACAGGTGGGCAGCAGGACCCGACCCACACCACGAGTGGGCAACAGGACCCGACCCACATCACAGGTAGGCAGCAGGACCCAACCCACACCATAGGTGGGCAACAGGACCCGACCCACATCACAGGTGGGCAGCAGAACACGACCCACACCACAGGTGGGCAGCAGGACACGACCCACATCACAGGTGGGCAGCAGGACACGACCCACATTACAGGTGGGCAGCAGGACACGACCCACATTACAGGTGGGCAGCAGGACACGACCCACATCACAGATGGGCAGCAGGACCCGACCCACATCACAGGTGGGCAGCAGAACACGACCCACACCACAGGTGGGCAGCAGGACACGACCCACATCACAGGTGGGCAGCAGGACACGACCCACATCACAGCTGGGCAGCAGGACCCGACCCACATCACAGGTGGGCAACATATCATAGTATATGGTCTGTGGGGGTGGGTGAGGTACTGTCTGCCTCACATCTCTGGGGTATGGTCTGTGGGGGTGGGTGAGGTACTGTCTGCCTCACATCTCTGGGGTATGGTCTGTGGGGGTGGGTGAGGTACTGTCTGCCTCACATCTCTGGGGTATGGTCTGTGGGGGTGGGTGAGGTACTGTCTGCCTCACCTCTCTGGGGTACGGTCTGTGGGGGTGGGTGAGGTACTGTCTGTCTCACATCTCTGGGGTATGGTCTGTGGGGGTGAGTGAGGTACTGTCTGCCTCACATCTCTGGGGTATGGTCTGTGGGGGTGAGTGAGGTACTGTCTGCCTCACATCTCTGGGGTATGGTCTGTGGGGGTGGGTGAGGTACTGTCTGTCTCACATCTCTGGGGTATGGTCTGTGGGGGTGGGTGAGGTACTGTCTGTCTCACATCTCTGGGGTATGGTCTGTGGGGGTGAGTGAGGTACTGTCTGCCTCACATCTCTGGGGTATGGTCTGTGGGGGTGAGTGAGGTACTGTCTGCCTCACATCTCTGGGGTATGGTCTGTGGGGGTGGGTGAGGTACTGTCTGCCTCACATCTCTGGGGTATGGTCTGTGGGGGTGGGTGAGGTACTGTCTGCCTCACATCTCTGGGGTATGGTCTGTGGGGGTGGGTGAGGTACTGTCTGCCTCACATCTCTGCGGTATGGTCTGTGGGGTGGGTGAGGTACTGTCTGCCTCACATCTCTGGGGTATGGTCTGTGGGGGTGGGTGTAAATCTTTGTCTTCAGGAAGTGCTGGCATGTTTTCCAGTCATCAGATCTTGGATCACATCAGGGAATGACTAGTCGTGGTTGGCGGGGTCATGGTGACACTGGAGACCTTGGCTTGTGGAGGGCGTGGTTGGCAGGGCTGTGATCAGACAAGGGAGGTCCGGAGGGCGTGGTTGTCGGGGCCGTGTGGCGGGCTGAGAGAGACGGAGGGTTCCAGGGTGATGGTACTTCTGGTGCTCTTGCGGCGTTGCGCAGGAGGGTAACCCAGCCGCCGCATGCGGTACAGACGCCATCTTTTCCGCAGCAGCTCCTGCACCTCGCTGTTCAGGAAGCAGTACAGCACAGCCACGAACACGCCCTGCCGACACAGCAACACCACCAGTCATCATAAACAAGTGTGACACAGCAACACCACCAGTCATCATAAACAAGTGTGACACAGCAACACCACCAGTCATCATAAACAAGTGTGACACAGCAACACCACCAGTCATCATAAACAAGTGTGACACAGCAAAACCACAAGTCATCATAATCATGTGTGACACAGCAACACCACCAGTCATCAGAAACAAGTGTGACACAGCAAAACCACAAGTCATCATAATCATGTGTGACACAGCAACACCACTAGTCATCATAAACAAGTGTGACACAGCAAAACCACAAGTTATCATAACCATGTGTGACACAGCAACACCACCAGTCATCATAACCAAGTGTGACACAGCAACACCAACTGTCATCATAACCAAATGTGATACAGTAACATCAGTCATCATAACCAAGTGTGGCACAGAAACGCAAACCAGTCATTATAATGTGTGACACAGCAACACCACCTGTCATCATAACAAAGTGTGACACAGTAACACCACCAGTCATCATAACCTAGTGTGACACAGCAACATTACCAGTCATCTAACCAAGTGTGACACAGCAACACCACCAGTCATCATAACCAAGTGTGACACAGCATCACCACCAATAATCATAACCAAGTGTGACTCAGCAACACCACCTGCCATCATAACCAAATGTGACACAGCAACACCCCCAGTCATCATAACCAAGTGTGACATAGCAACACCACCAGTCATCATAATCAAGTGTGACACAGCAACACCACTATTCATCATAGCCAAGTGTGACACAGCAACACCAATTGTCATCATAACAAAGTGTGATACAACACCACCACCAGTCATCATAACCAAATGTGACACAGCAACACCGCCAGTCATCATAACCAAGTGGAACACAGCAATACCAGCAGTCATCATAACCAAGTGTGACACAGCTACACCACCAGTCATCATAAACAAGTGTGACACAGCAACACCACCAATTATTATAACCAAGTGTGACGCAGCAACACCACCTGTCATCATAACCCAATGTGACACAGCAACACCCCCAGTCATCATAACCAAGTGTGACATAGCAACACCACCAGTCATCATAACCAAGTTTGACACAGCAACACCAACAGTCATCATAACCAATTGTGGCAAAGCAACACCACCAGTCATCATAACAAAGTGTGACACAGCAACACCACCAGTCATCCTAATCAAGCATGACACAGCAACACCACCAGTCATCAAAACCAAATGTTACACAGCAACATTACCAGTCATCATAACCAAGTGTGGTACAGAAACACCACCAGGCAGCAACACCACCTGTAATCATAACCAAATGTGACACAGCAACACCCCTAGTCATCATAGCCAAGTGTGGCACAGCAACACCAACAGTCATCATAACCAAGCATAACACAGCGGCACCACCACTCATCATAACCAAGTGTGACACAGTGACACCATCAGTCATCATAAACAAGTGTGACACAGCAACACCACCAGTCATCATAAACAAGTGTGACACAGCAACACCAATGTCATCATAACCATGTGTGATACAACACCACCACCAATCATCATAACCAAGTGTGACACAGCGACACCACCAGTGATCATAACCAAGTGTGACACAACATCACCACCTGCCATCATAACCAAGTGTAACACAGCAACACTCCCCAGTCATCATAACCAAGTGTGACACAGCAACACCACCAGTATCATAACCAAGCATGACACAGCAACACCACCAGTCATCATAATCAAATGTGACAAAACAACATCACCAGTTATCATAACCAAGTGTGGCACAGCAACACCACCAGTCATCATAACCAAGCTTGACACAGCAGTACCACCAGTCACCATAACCAAGTGTGAAACAGCAACACCACCTGTCATCATAACCAATTATGACACAGAAACACCACCTGTCATCATAACCAAGTGTGACACAGCAAACCACAGTTATCATAACAAAGAGTGACACAGCAACACCACCAGTTCTTCATAACCAAGTGTGACACAGCAACACCACCAGTTCATCACATCCAAGTGTGACACAGCAACACCATCAGTCATCATAACAAGTGTGACACAGCAACACACACCAGTCATCATAACCAAGTGTGGACACAAACACACCAACGTCATCATAACCAAGTGTGTGAAACAACACACCAGTCATCATAACAAGTGAATGCACAGCAACACCAACAGTCATCATAATAACATGTGACACAGCAACACCACGTCATCATAACCAAGTGTGACACAGAACACCACAGTCATCATAACCAATGTGACAGCAACACCACCAGTCATCATAACAAGTGTGACACAGCAACACCACCAGTCATCATAAACAAGTGTGACACAACACCACCACCAGTCTTCATAACCAAATGTGATACGAAACACAGTCATCATAAACTAGTGTGACACAGCATGACACCACAGTCATCATAACCAAGTGTGACACAGCAACGCCTCCAGTCATCATAACAAAGTGTGACACAGGAACACTACCAATCATCATAACTAAGCATGACACAGCAGTACCACCAGTCATCATAACCAAGTGTGACACAGCAACACCACCAGTCATCATAACCAAGTGTGACGAAGCAACACCACCAATCATCATAACCAAGTGACATAGCAGCACGACCAGTCATCATAATCAAACGTGACACAGCGGCACCAACACTCATCATAACCAAGTGTGATACAGCAACACCACCAGTCATCATAAACAAGTGTGACACAGCAACACCACCAGTCATCATAACCAAGTTTGACGAAGCAACACCATCTGTCATCATAACCAAGTGTGATACAACACCACCTATCATTATAACCAAGTGTGACACAGCGGCACCACCAGTCATCCATAACCAAGTGTGACACAGCAACACCACCACTCATCATAACAAAGTGTGCTACAGCAACGCCACCAGTCATCATAACAAAGTGTGACACAGGAACACCACCAGTCATCATAACCAAGAATGACGCGACAGTACCACCTGTCATCATAACCAAGTGTGACACAGAAACACCACCAGTCATCATAACCAAGTGTGACACAGCAACACCACCAGTCATCTTAACCAAAGTGACATAGCAGCACTACCAGTCATCATAACCACGCATGACACAGCGGCACCACCACTCATCATAACCAAGTGTGACACAGTAACACCACCAGTCATCATAAACAAGTGTGACACAGCAACACCACCAGTCATCATAAGCAAGTTTGAATGAAACAACACCATCTGTCATTATAACCAAGTGTGACAAAACAACACCACCAGTCATCATAACCAAGTGTGACACAGCGACACCACCAGTCATCATAACCAAGCATGACACAGCAACACCACCAGTCATCATAATCAAATGTGAGAAAACAACATCACCAGTTATCATAACCAAGTGTGACACAGCAACACCACCACTCATCATAACCAAGTGTGACACAGCAAAACAGCAAAACTACCATTCATCATAACGAAGTATGAAACAGGAACAAACCTGTCATCGTAAAAAATGTGGCACGTCAACAACACCAGTCAACATAACAAAGTATGACACAGCAACACCACCTGTCATCATAACCAGACATGACACAGCAACACCACCAGTCATCATAATCAAATGTGACACAACAACATCTCCAGTTATCATAACCAAGTGTGGAACAGCATACACCACCAGCCAACATAAAGTGTGACACAGTAACACCACCAGTCATCATAACCAAGCATGACACAGCAGTAACACCAGTCATCATAACCAAGTGTGACACAGAAACACCACCAGTCATCATAACCAAGTGTGACACAGCAACACCACCAGTCATCATAACCAAAGTGACATAGCAGCGCTACCAGTCATCATAACCACGTATGAGACAGCAGCACCACCACTCATCATAACCAAGTGTGACACAGCAACACCACCAGTCATCATAGCCAAAGTGACATAGTAACACTACCAGTCATCATAACCACGTGTGACACAGCAACACCACCAGTCATCATAACCAAGTGTGACTCAGCAGCACCACAAGTCATCATAACCAAGTTTGACGAAGCTACACCATCTGTCATCATAGCCAAGTGTGACACAAAAACACTACCTGTCATCATAACCAAGTGTGACATAGCGACACCACCAGTCATCATACCCAGGTGTGACACAGCAACCCCACCTGTCATCATAACCAAGTATGACACAGCAACACCACCAGTAATCATAATCAAGTGTGACACAGCAACATCACAGTCATCATAACCAAGTATGACACAGCAACACCACCATTCATCATAAGCAAGTACGACATAGCAACACCACCAATCATCATAACCAAGTGTGACACAGCAACACCACCTGTCATCATAACCAAACATGACACAGCAACAACCATAGTCATCATGACCAAGTGTGACACAGCAGCACCACCAGTCATCATAACCAAGTGTGACACAACAACACCGTCATCATAACCAAATGTAACACACCAACATCACCAGTCCTCATAACCAAGTGTGGCACAGCAACACCACCAGTCATCATAACCAGGTGTGACACAGCAACACCACCAGTCATCATAACCAAGCATGACACAGCAACACCACCAGTCATCATAACCAAGTGTGACGCAGCACCACCACCAGTCATCATAACCAAGTGTGACACAGCAACACCACCTGTCATCATAGCCTAAGTGACATAGTAACACTCCCAGTCATCATAACCACGTGTGACACAGCAACACCACCAGTCATCATAACCAAGTGTGACTCAGCAGCACCACAAGTCATCATAACCAAGTTTGACGAAGCTACACCATCTGTCATCATAGCCAAGTGTGACACAAAAACACTACCTGTCATCATAACCAAGTGTGACATAGCGACACCACCAGTCATCATACCCAGGTGTGACACAGCAACCCCACCTGTCATCATAACCAAGTATGACACAGCAACACCACCAGTAATCATAATCAAGTGTGACACAGCAACGTCACCAGTCATCATAACCAAGTGTGACACAGCAACATCACCAGCCATCATAACCAAGTACGACATAGCAACACAGCCAATCATCATAACCAAGTGTGACACAGCAACACCACCTGTCATCATAACCAAACATGACACAGCAAAACCCATAGTCATCATGACCAAGTGTGACTTAGCAACACCACCAGTCATCATAACCAAGTGTGACACAACAACACCAACTGTCATCATAACCAAATGTAACACACCAACATCACCAGTCATCATAACCAAGTGTGACACAGCAACATCACCAGTCCTCATAACCAAGTGTGGCACAGCAACACCACCAGTCATCATAACCAGGTGTGACACAGCAACACCACCAGTCATCATAACCAAGCATGACACAGCAACACCACCAGTCATCATAACCAAGTGTGACACAGCACCACCACCAGTCATCATAACCAAGTGTGACACAGCAACACCACCTGTCATCATAGCCTAAGTGACATAGTAACACTCCCAGTCATCATAACCACGTGTGACACAGCAACACCACCAGTCATCATAACCAAGTGTGACTCAGCAGCACCACAAGTCATCATAACCAAGTTTGACGAAGCTACACCATCTGTCATCATAGCCAAGTGTGACACAAAAACACTACCTGTCATCATAACCAAGTGTGACATAGCGACACCACCAGTCATCATACCCAGGTGTGACACAGCAACCCCACCTGTCATCATAACCAAGTATGACACAGCAACACCACCAGTAATCATAATCAAGTGTGACACAGCAACATCACCAGTCATCATAACCAAGTATGACACAGCAACACCACCATTCATCATAAGCAAGTACGACATAGCAACACCACCAATCATCATAACCAAGTGTGACACAGCAACACCACCTGTCATCATAACCAAACATGACACAGCAACAACCATAGTCATCATGACCAAGTGTGACACAGCAGCACCACCAGTCATCATAACCAAGTGTGACACAACAACACCAACTGTCATCATAACCAAATGTAACACACCAACATCACCAGTCATCATAACCAAGTGTGGCACAGCAACACCACCAGTCATCATAACAAAGTGTGACATGGCAACACCACCAGTTATCGCAACCAAGCATGACACAGCAACACCACCAGTCATCATAACCAAATGTGACACAGCAACATCACCAGTCATCATAACCAAGTGTGGCACAGCAACACCACCAGTCATCATAACCAAGTGTGACACAACACCATCACCAGTCATCATAACCAAGTGTGACACAGCAACACCACCAGTCATCAACAAGTGTGACTCAACAGCACCACAAGTCATCATAACCAAGTTTGACGAAGCTACACCATCTGCCATCATAGCCAAGTGTGACACAAAAACACTAACTGTCATCATAACGAAGAGTGACACAGCGACACCACCAGTCATCATACCCAAGTGTGACAGCAACACCACCGTTCATCATAACCAAGTGCGACACTGCAACACCAAGGGTCATCATAACCAAGTGTGACACAGCAACACCACCTGTCATCATAACCAAATGTGACACAGTAACACCCCCAGTCATCATAACCAAGTGTGACACAGCAACACCATCAATCATCATAACCAAGTGTGATACAGCAACATCAACTGTCATCATAACCAAATGTGACACAGAAACATCAGTCATCATAACCAAGTGAGGTACAGAAACGCAAACCACTCCTAATAATGTGTGACATAGTAACACCACCGGTCATCATAACTAAGTGTGGCACAGCAACACCACCAGTCATCATAACAAAGTGTGACACAGCAACACCACCAGTCATCATAACCAAGTGCGACACAGCAACACCACCAGTCATTATAACCATGTGTGACACAGCAACACTACCGGTCATCATAACCATGTGTGACGCAGCAACACCACCAGTCATCATAACCAAGTGTGACACAGCAATACCACCAGTCATCACAACCAAGTCGTGGCACAGCAACACCACCAGTCATCATAACCAGGTGTGACACAGCAATACCACTAGTCATCATAACCAAGTGTGACACAGCGACACCACCAGTCATCATACCCAAGTGTGACATAGCAACACCACCGTTCATCATAACCAAGTGCGACACTGCAACACTCAGGGTCATCATAACTAAGTGACACAGCAACACCACCAGTCATCATAACCAAGTGTGACACAACAACACCACCAGTCATCATGACCAAGTTTGAAACTGCAACACCACTAGTCATCATAACCAAGTGTGACGCAGCAACACCACCAATCATCATAACCAGGTTTGACACAGGAACACCACTAGTCATCATAGCCAAGTGTGACACAACAACACCACCACTCATAACCAAGGGTGACAAAGCGACACCACCTATCATCACATAACAAAGTTTGACACAGCAACACCACCTGTCATAAAAACCAAATGTGACACAGCAACACCACAAGTCATCACAATCAACTGTGACACAGCAACACCACCTCTCATCATAACCAAGTGTGACACAGCAACACCACCAGTCATCGTAACCAAGTGTGACACAGCAACACCACCAGTCATCATAACCAAGTGTGACACAGCAACTCCACCAGTCATCATAACCAAATGTAACACAGCAACACCGCCTATCATCATAACAAAGTGTGACACAGCAACACTATCAGTCATGATAACCAAGTGTGACACAGCAACACCGCCAGTCATCATAACCAAGTGTGACACAGCAGCACCACCAGTCATCACAACCAAGCGTGGCACAGCAACACCACCAGTCATCATAACCAAGTGTGACACAGCAACACCACTAGTCATCATAACCAAGTGTGACACAGGAACACCGCTGTCATCATAACCAAGTGTGACACAGAAACACCACCAGTCATCATAACTAATTATAACCTAGCAACAGTCCCAGGCATCATATTCAAGTTTGACACAGCAACACCATCTGTCATCATAACCAAGTGTGCCACAGCAACACTACCAGGCATCATAACCAAGTGTGACACAACACCACCAGTCATCATAACCAAATGTGAGGCAAACATTTTCTGGGTCATTCTAAGACCAATATCGGCGAGGCGAGATGAGTAGCCCAATATAGACTGTGTGACCTGATAAATATGCTCGACCCAGGATACCTAGTGTGACCTGATGGACAGACCAGCATACCTAGTGTGACCTGATGTAACTGGAAAGCCCAGCATACCTAGTGTGTCCTGATGCACAACCCAGCATACCTAGTGTGACCTGGTGTAACTGGACAACCCAGCGTACCGTGTGACCTGGTGTAACTGGACAACCCAGCATACCTAGTGTAACCTGGTGTAACTGGACAACACAGCATACCTAGTGTGACCTGGTGTAACTGGACAACCCAGCATACCTAGTGTGACCTGGTGTAACTGGACAACACAGCATACCTAGTGTGACCTGGTATAACTGTACAACCCAGCATACCTAGTGTGACCTGGTGTAACTGGACAACCCAGCATACCTAGTGTAACCTGGTGTAACTGGACAACACAGCATACCTAGTGTGACCTGGTGTAACTGTACAACCCAGCATACCTAGTGTGACCTGGTGTAACTGTACAACCCAGCATACCTAGTGTAACCTGGTGTAACTGGACAACCCAGCATACCTAGTGTGACCTGGTGTAACTGTACAACCCAGCATACCTAGTGTGACCTGGTGTAACTGGACAACACAGCATACCTAGTGTGACCTGGTGTAACTGGACAACCCAGCGTACCGTGTGACCTGGTGTAACTGTACAACCCAGCATACCTAGTGTGACCTGGTGTAACTGTACAACCCAGCATACCTAGTGTGACCTGGTGTAACTGGACAACACAGCATACCTAGTGTGACCTGGTGTAACTGTACAACCCAGCGTACCGTGTAACCTGGTGTAACTGTACAACCCAGCAAACAGACATAGCGTGACCCAGCATTACCCAGTGTTACTTGGAATATCTGAACTACCCAACATACCCAGTGTGACTCAGCATAGTGTGACCCACTTGCACAGTGTAACCCAGCATATCTAGTGTTACATAGCATATCTGAACCACCCAGTATACTCAGTGAAATCGAGCATACCCGATTTATTTCAGTACACTGTGTGATCCAACATAGTCATTGTGACCCAGCATACCTAGTGTGAAACAGTATACTCACGGTGTTTTAACAAACCTAGTGTGACCCAGCATATCGAGTGTGGCTCAGCATATCTGATGTGACTCAGTATACCCAGTATGACCCAGTGTGACTCGATGTACATACATGGTTTAGTATCTGCAGTATATCAAGAACAGTAAACACAGTGATCTCGCTGTCATAATGCTACCTGTGTGACGTAGTATGCACCAGTGTGACAACGCAGCCAGTGTGATGAAGTGTGGACAGAGAGCATTTCCTTATCAGTACTTACGCCGCGCTTTGGGCGAATGCAGGGCCGGCACGTAGCGCTCACCGCAGGGTTGGCATGTAGCGCTCTCCGCAGGGTTGGCACGTAACGCTCACGGAAGGGTTGGCACATAGCGCTCACTGCAGGGATGGCACGTAGCGCTCACTGCAGGGTTGGCACGTAGCGCTCACTGCAGGGTTGGCACGTGGCGCTCACTGCAGGGTTGGCACGTAGCGCCCACCGCAGGGCTGGCAATTAACGCTCACTGCAGGGCTGGCAATTAGCGCTCACCGCAGGGCTGGCACGCAGCGCTCACGGTAGGGTTGGCACATAGCGCTCACTGCAGGGCTAATACGTAGCGCTCACTGTAGGGCTGACACGTGGCGCTCACTGCAGGGCTGTCACGTAGCGCTCACCGCAGGGCTGGCAATTAGCGCTCACTGCAGGGCTGGCACGTATCGCTCATCGCAGGAAAACGTAGTTAAGGACTAGTGGTATGCGTTATGTGTTGTCATATGTCATGTGTGAGGTGGAGAGATTGCGTTTGGACGTACAACCAACAGCTCACGTGAGCCGAAGACAAAATGAAGTGCCAACTAACTACCTGGGGCACAGGAATGACACTAGACAACTGTTGAAGTTCTGGGTCAGTGTCCAGTCGTCACTAGCCCTCCCGATGCCCAGGTGGGCTGTGCCGGTTATATACCTCCCTGGTTAGTGGCCCAGGTAGGTAGTGCCGGTAATATGCCACCCTGGTTAGTGGCCCAGGTGGGTAGTGCCGGTAATATGCCACCCTGGTTAGTGGCCCAGGTGGGTAGTGCCGGTAATATGCCACCCTGGTTAGTGGCCCAGGTGGACAGTGGATAGTGTATACCACCTACTGCCTGACAGAGAGAGAGAGATGTACAAAGACACACAGACCTAAGGTGCAAGTGAAGTGGTCTGGCTTTAACGCTAAGAGGGAGCGAGAGAGAAAAAAGGCCCACTTGTAAGCAAAGTCTCTCTCCCTAACCTCCAATCCTCAGGCACACATCGGCAGGAAAACAGGTAGAAAAATACCTTGCAGGATTGATAAGACTGAAAGAAATTATTATAGGAAGTATTAAGGTAGAATGAACATGAATATATCATGCATCCCATCACCAACCATATGCATCCCTTGTGCTCCAGCCTCTCGACTTACCATGTTTGTATTATTGCTGGTGTTTAAGTATGATAAAGTTTTCTTGATTACTCTCTCAAAGTAGAGAACGTGGGTTAATCAATGTTACTATGATACCACAATATGGCCAGGGAGTGATCAGTGGTGGAGAAGGTAGCATGATATACCACAGCGTTGTGATGACTGATTAAATGAATTCTTCATTACCGGAGAGCGACAAGTGATGTTTAACCCCAATTTTGAAGATATTAAGGATGTTGCTCTGAACAACATTTTCTGGGAGCTTATTCCACGCATCAATAATGAAGGTAAAAAGATATTTCATAGTCCAGATTAACTTGTTGACCTCTAAGTTTTGATCCATTTTCTTTCTTCAGTAATGCTGGCCTTACTATAAAGAAATGTTCAATATCGACGTTGCTGAATCCTTTACGTATTTTGAAACGTTCTATCAATTTGCCCCGGATGCGCCTCTTCTCAAGGAGAGCAAGTTTGATTCTCGCAGTCTCTCCTCATGTGGTCTTTTACGCAAGGAAGGAATTAATTTAGTTGCTCTTCGCTGCACTGTCTCCAATGCAAGAATGTTCTTACTTAAGTGAGGGGTTCAAAACTACACTGCATATTCGAGGTGTGGTCTAAGGTATTTGCTTAGGTATAGCGGCAATAACACATCCTTGCTTTTGTAAGTAGTTTCTGGTTATAAATCGTAACATCCTATTTGCCCTCTTGACATCTTCATTACAAAGCTGGGAGACTTTGAAGTTACTGGAGACAGCGACCCCTAGATCTCTCACACTTTGGGTGTCCTCTATCTTGTGGCCCATCAGTTCATAATATTTTTCTTTTTTTGTTGAGGTTTCCTACTTGTAACAGCTGACATTTATTGACGCTAAATGTCATCTGCCATTTACTGGACCATTCGGCGATTTCATTTAGATCCTCTTGTAATCTTAGCCAATCTTTATCAGTTAACATGGCACTGCCGATCTCTGTGTCATCTGGAAATCTGATCACCAGGATATTTAACATTACGTCAGTATCGTTAATATAAATCTGATCACCAGGATATTCAACATTACGTCAGTATCGTTAATATAAATGATGAAAGTATAGGCCCAAGTACGGATCCCTGGGGAACTCCACCAGTAACGGGTAACCACAGTGATGATGCCTCGCTCACTACAACTCTGCTTCCTATCACGTAACCAGGCGTCTCCCGAGGCCCGGACTTTGTGCATCATTTTAACTCGGGTAACTTTGCCAAATGCTTTCTGGATGTCCAGAAATATTATATCTATTGCTTTTGTCGTAGTTATAAAAAACAATATATAATAAAATTCAAGGAGGTTGGTAAGGCATGATCTGCTGTGTATTATTAGTCAAGCTGTTTCGTTCCAGATAGGCTACGATTTCATGTGTCTGATGGAACGGTAATTATCAGGCAAAGCGCGGCTTCCCTTTTCGTATATAAGAGTGACGTCTGCCGGTCTCCAGTCCTGTGGGACTATTCCTTCCTGGAGAAATTAATTGAAAATATGGATCAATGGTCCGCCAATTTCGTGCCTCACGTTTTTTATTCATTTGCGGATAGAAATGACCAGGACCTGGGCTTTTATTAGTCTTCAACTAATGTGTGTTAGTACTTCCCTAACTGTGAAGATAAATTCTTGTATCGCGTGAGTGCTATTTATCACTGTCTCAAAATTCGTGTCTTTGCTTTCAAGGGTAAAAATAGAGCTGAAAACTTGATCAAGTTGTGGCTAGGCCTTTATCATCCACAATGGGTTCCTCATGCTAGTTTACTAAGGGTCCTATTCCACTCCTTATGTTTCTTCTCATTGATATATCTATAAAATCTTGAAAAACTCACTTCGTATTCTCTGTTGGCATTCTTGATAAGGACTTTCACTTGTCGTCTGATTGTGTAATATTGCGTTGCAATCTGTGGGGCATTCTCTAATTTCTTAAACTTATATAGTTTATTTCTGCCCAGTACAGCTTTTGCAATATTTTGGGAGTTCCATTCAGGCTTGTTATCAGTTATATTGTTTCTGTCGTGCATGACAGTGCATAAACTAACGCTTAAAACTGGCTCATAATTCCTCCAGGCATAAGCCAACAATGGTGAGACTTTAATGCGTCGCGCAGCCCATTAAAATCCGCTCTTCTAAAGTTAGGGATAATAGTACTGGCTTTAGGGGAGTCGGTTTTGACATCTACGTCGAATCGAACCAATTTGTGGTCACAAGAGCCTGGATGTTCTCCAACACGGGTATTAGCTACTATGAACTCCTGGGAGGCAAGAACTAAATCAAGTATATTAACTTCCCTCGCCGGTAGAGAAAATTGATAAATGTAGCAGATTCTACACCTGAGATAGTTTGTCAACTGATTTCTGGAAGATCAAAATCCCCAAGAATGATCGAGTCTTTATCTTGTATTGTTCTTTGCAAACTCTCATACATGAGTGTCTATATCTGCTGGCTGACTAGGGCGTCTAGAAAAGACATCTATGTAAAGTTAGGAAGATTCTGTGCTAATCTGAACACAAGTGTCCGACAGCAGTAGATGTCGTCTGAATTTCGATGGGGTTTGGGTAAGATTTTACATACCGTGCAGTTCCGCCTCCTCGACCGTGTCTGTCCCTAACAAATAATTTCCCGTCTGGTAGATTGTATTCGCTAGTCAGATCGTTGTTTTTCATGTTCAGAAATGTTTTTGTTAAATCAATGATGTCACCATGTTCACTGTATACCAAACAATGCAATTCAGGTATTTTGTTTCGGCTGGATCTTATGTTCATGTCAAGCCCATTTCATTTCTTCCAGTGATGACTGTCGGAGGCTGGTGATGGTGGTGGCATGATCTGGTGTACACCAAGGTGTGGCGAGCTCCAGTGACCTGCATTCCTGACGTCACTGTCGAGTGGGGGGTGGGGGGCAAGGGATTCAATCTGACCTCCCTTTTGTGCCATTTGATATGACCGTACCTGACCTCAACCGCCCGTGTGATGTGGTCAACACAGTGACCTCTAATAGGTTTTAACAAAAACATTTCTCTGCAGTTGTAAGGCAATTTGATCTTTGATTCGCACAGGTAAGAGTTCTGCCCCTTTACTGTTGAGGTGGATGCCGTCTTTGCTGTATACTTCCTTGCCTGTCATGAGTCGAGTCACAGATCTAATGAGCCAATGTTAACACTCATACACAAGCGTCTTAGTCTCTCACCTGACGCTCTACTTAGCACGTAGTTATCTACCTCAAGTGGCGGGGGAGCGTCAACTGTAACTGTGTTATCCGATGTATCTTTCAGGATGCCAATCAGCTCGTTGTATTCTTCCACGATGACTTCTGTTTACCTAGATTTCTTACCAACGAGGAGAGAGAGAGAGAGAGAGAGAGAGAGAGAGAGAGAGAGAGAGAGAGAGAGAGAGAGAGAGAGAGAGAGAGAGAGAGAGAGAGAGAGGAATAGCAGTGTGATAACTGGTTATATGGTCCTGAACAGCGTTATGAGAGAGATGGCAAGATTTACAACGAAGTAGTAACGAAGAAAACACAGCCACGAGGATGTGGTGAGAGAGGCACAGAGAAGAGGACAGGAGGCAGAGAAAGAGCGACAGGAACAGAGAAAAGGATGTGACAAAAAAAAGGAAAGTGGACAGATAAAAGAATAGGGGGACAGAAAAACACTGCAGGATTGAGCAAAGGATAGGGAGACAGAAAAGGATAGGTCAGAAAGAAAGATAGGGATAACAAAAAGAATAGGGGCAGAAAAGGATGAGAGGAAAAAGAAGAGAACAGGGTGGTAGAGAAAAGCATTGGAAAAGGGAAAGGGATAGTGGACAGAAAAAACAAGATAGGGAGGGGGAAATGGATGAAGGTCAGATATAGGGTTAGGGGACAGAGGAAAGGATAGGGGAGCAGAAAAGATGAGGACAGAGGAAAGGATAGGGGCACATGTAAATCGATAGGGCATAGAAAAGGATAGGGGCACATGTAAATCGATAGGGCATAAAAAAGGATAGGGGCACATGTAAATCGATAGGGCATAGAAAAGGATAGGGGCACATGTAAATCGATAGGGCATAGAAAAGGATAGGGAAACATAAAAGAATAAGGAACATGGAAACAAATAGGAGGCAGATGAATGGATAGAGGGACACAGATGAGGAATGGGGACAGACTAAAGTATAGAGGACAGAGAAAAGGATAACGGGACAGAGAATAAGATAGGGGATAGAGAAAAGGATAGGGGATAGAAAAAAGGATACGGGGCAAGGAAAAGAATAGGAGGACAGAGTTATGATATTAGATAAAGAGGCATCGGTGACATGATAGGGAAACAAATCAAAGGATAAAGGGACAGAAAGGGTAGGGGACAGAGAAAAAGATAAGGAAATAGATATAAGGATAGGGGACAGAGAAAAGGGTGAGGAAGGGAAAAAAATGATATGGAGGATAGAGAAAAGGATAGGGAGACATACATTGGTAGGGGACAGAGGAAAGGATGGTGTACAAAGAAAAGGTTAGGAGGTTGAGAAATGGATTGGGGACAGAGAAAAAGATATGGGAAAGATAAAGAAATTGTGGGACAGCGAAAAGGATAGGGGACATAGAAAGGAATAGGATGACAGATAAGGATGGGGGCAGACAACATGGAAAGGAGGACAGAATAAAGGACAGGGGGCAGAGAAAAGATTAGGGCGATAGATAAAAGGATAGAGGACAGCGGAAAGGATAGGGGGACAGATGAAAGAATAGGGAATAGGAGAAAAACGAATAAATGATTGTGTCTGTCAAGATGGATACAGGAATAATAGGAGAGATGGTGTGGAACAGTTGATAACCCAGCAACACCTAGAGGACAAGACCCAGCAGCAGTAGGACCCAGCAACAGTAGTAACCAGCAACAGTAAGAACCAGCAACAGTAAGACCCAGCAGCAGTAAGATCCAGCAACAGTAGGACCCAGCAACAGGAGGACCCAGCAGCAGCAGGACCCAGCAACAGTAGGACCCAGCAACAGTAGGACCCAGCGACAGAAGGACCCAGCAGCAGTAGGACCCAGCAAGCAGCAGGACCCAGCAACAGTAGGACCCAGCAACAGTAGGACCCAGCGACAGAAGGACCCAGCAGCAGTAGGACCCAGCAACAGTAGGACCCAGCAACAGGAGGACCCAGCAACAGTAAGACCCAGCAGCAGTAAGACCCAGCAACATTCACATTACAAGATCCAACAACATTTATAAAACAGGCATCAGCCCACCTGGGAGGGGGAGGCCAGCGAGACTCACCTGTGAGGACTGAAGGAGAGCGTTGGTGAGCATGTAGGCGGCCTCCAGGTCGCCCTTATCGCCGGGGTTGACGGCGAACAGAAGGTTCGTGATGCCCAACAGCGGGAAAAGCACCACCGTCGCCCGGATCGCCTTCCTGTGTCCAACACGGAGGAATTAGTACTATTGTCTGGTGGTCTTATTATGCAGTGGTCTTATCACTATGTTGTGGTCTTATTATGTGTTGTTATCACTGTGTTGTGGTCTTATTATGTGTTATCACTGTGTTGTGGTCTTATTATGTGTTGTTATCACTGTGTTGTGGTCTTATTATGTGTTGTTATCACTGTGTTGTGGTCTTATTATGTGTTGTTATCACTGTGTTGTGGTCTTATTATGTGTTGTTATCACTGTGTTGTGGTCTTATTATGTGTTGTTATCACTGTGTTGTGGTCTTATTATGTGTTGTTATCACTGTGTTGTGGTCTTATTATGTGTTGTTATCACTGTGTTGTGGTCTTATTATGTGTTGTTATCACTGTGTTGTGGTCTTATTATGTGTTGTTATCACTGTGTTGTGGTCTTATTATGTGTTGTTATCACTGTGTTGTGGTCTTATTATGTGTTGTTATCACTGTGTTGTGGTCTTATTATGTGTTGTTATCACTGTGTTGTGGTCTTATTATGTGTTGTTATCACTGTGTTGTGGTCTTATTATGTGTTGTTATCACTGTGTTGTGGTCTTATTATGTGTTGTTATCACTGTGTTGTGGTCTTATTATGTGTTGTTATCACTGTGTTGTGGTCTTATTATGTGTTGTTATCACTGTGTTGTGGTCTTATTATGTGTTGTTATCACTGTGTTGTGGTCTTATTATGTGTTGTTATCACTGTGTTGTGGTCTTATTATGTGTTGTTATCACTGTGTTGTGGTCTTATTATGTGTTGTTATCACTGTGTTGTGGTCTTATTATGTGTTGTTATCACTGTGTTGTGGTCTTATTATGTGTTGTTATCACTGTGTTGTGGTCTTATTATGTGTTGTTATCACTGTGTTGTGGTCTTATTATGTGTTGTTATCACTGTGTTGTGATCTTATTATGTGTTGTTATCACTGTGTTGTGGTCTTATTATGTGTTGTTATCACTGTGTTGTGGTCTTATTATGTGTTGTTATCACTGTGTTGTGGTCTTATTATGTGTTGTTATCACTGTGTTGTGGTCTTATTATGTGTTGTTATCACTGTGTTGTGGTCTTATTATGTGTTGTTATCACTGTGTTGTGGTCTTATTATGTGTTGTTATCACTGTGTTGTGGTCTTATTATGTGTTGTTATCACTGTGTTGTGGTCTTATTATGTGTTGTTATCACTGTGTTGTGGTCTTATTATGTGTTGTTATCACTGTGTTGTGGTCTTATTATGTGTTGTTATCACTGTGTTGTGGTCTTATTATGTGTTGTTATCACTGTGTTGTGGTCTTATTATGTGTTGTTATCACTGTGTTGTGGTCTTATTATGTGTTGTTATCACTGTGTTGTGGTCTTATTATGTGTTGTTATCACTGTGTTGTGGTCTTATTATGTGTTGTTATCACTGTGTTGTGGTCTTATTATGTGTTGTTATCACTGTGTTGTGGTCTTATTATGTGTTGTTATCACTGTGTTGTGGTCTTATTATGTGTTGTTATCACTGTGTTGTGGTCTTATTATGTGTTGTTATCACTGTGTTGTGGTCTTATTATGTGTTGTTATCACTGTGTTGTGGTCTTATTATGTGTTGTTATCACTGTGTTGTGGTCTTATTATGTGTTGTTATCACTGTGTTGTGGTCTTATTATGTGTTGTTATCACTGTGTTGTGGTCTTATTATGTGTTGTTATCACTGTGTTGTGGTCTTATTATGTGTTGTTATCACTGTGTTGTGGTCTTATTATGTGTTGTTATCACTGTGTTGTGGTCTTATTATGTGTTGTTATCACTGTGTTGTGGTCTTATTATGTGTTGTTATCACTGTGTTGTGGTCTTATTATGTGTTGTTATCACTGTGTTGTGGTCTTATTATGTGTTGTTATCACTGTGTTGTGGTCTTATTATGTGTTGTTATCACTGTGTTGTGGTCTTATTATGTGTTGTTATCACTGTGTTGTGGTCTTATTATGTGTTGTTATCACTGTGTTGTGGTCTTATTATGTGTTGTTATCACTGTGTTGTGGTCTTATTATGTGTTGTTATCACTGTGTTGTGGTCTTATTATGTGTTGTTATCACTGTGTTGTGGTCTTATTATGTGTTGTTATCACTGTGTTGTGGTCTTATTATGTGTTGTTATCACTGTGTTGTGGTCTTATTATGTGTTGTTATCACTGTGTTGTGGTCTTATTATGTGTTGTTATCACTGTGTTGTGGTCATAATGTGTTGTTATCACTGTATTGTGGTCTTATTATGTTGTTATTACTGTCTTGTGGTCTTATTATGTGTGGTTATCACTTTGTTGTGGTCTTATTATGTGTTGTTATCATTGTGTTGTGGTTTTATTATGTGTGGTTATCACTGTTTTGTGGTCTTATTATGTGTTGTTATCACCATGGTGTGATCTTATCATGTGTTGTATCACTGCGTTGTGATCTTATTATGTGTTGTTATCACAGTGTCGAGGTCTTATTATGTGTTATCACTGTGTTGTGGTCTTATTATGTGTTGTTATCACTGTGTTGTAGTCTTATTATGTGTTGTTATCACTGTGTTGTGGTCTCATTATGTGTTATTATCACTTCGTTGTGATCTTATGTGTTGTTATCACAGTGTTGTGGTCTTATTGTTTTGTTATCACAGTGTTGTGGTCTTATTGTTTTGTTATCACAATGTTGTGGTCTTATTATGTGTTGTTATCACTGTGTTGTGGTCTTATGTGTGGTTATGTGTTGTGGTCTTATTATGTGTTGTTATCACTGTGTTGTGGTCTTATGTGTTGTTATCACTGTGTTGTGATCTTATTATGTGTTGTTATCACTGTGCTGTGTTCTTATTATGTGTTGTTATCACTGTGTTGTGGTCTTATTATGTGTTGTTATCACTGTGTTGTGGTCTTATTATGTGTTATTATTACTGTGTTGTGGTCTTATTATGTGTTGTTATCACTGTGTTGTGGTCTTATCATGTGTTGTTATCACTGCGTTGTGATCTTATTGTGTGTTGTTATCACTGTGTTGTGATCTTATTATGTGTTGTTATCACTGTGTTGTCCTATTTGTTTGTTGTTATCACTGTGTTGTGGTCTTATTATGTATTGTTATAACTGTGTTGTGGTCTTATTATGTGTTGTTATCACTGTGTTGTGGTCTTATCATGTGTTGTTATCACTGTGTTGTGGTTTTATATTTTGCTGTTATCACTGTGTTGTGGCCTTACTATGTGTTGCTGTCACTGTGTTGTGGTCTTATTATGTGTTGTTATCACTGTGTTGTGGTCTTATTATGTATTGTTATCATTGTGTTTTGGTCTTCTTATGTGTTGTTATCACTGTGTTGTGGTCTTATTATGTGTTGTTATTACTGTGTTGTGGTTTTATAGTTGTTGTTATCACTGTGCTGTGGTCTTATGTGCTGTTATCACTGTGTTGTGATCTTGAATGCTGTTATCATTGTGTTATGGCCTTTATCACTGTGCAGTTGTCAAATTATAAGTTACCGTTGAGTTGTGGTCTTATAGTTAGTTGTTATCACTGTGTTGTAGTCTTATGATTAATTGTTATCACTGTATGTAGTCTTATCATGTGTTGTTATCACTGTGTTGTAGTTTATTATGTGTTGTTATCACTGTTATGGTCTTATAGTTAGTTGTTATCACTGGGTTGTGGTCTTATCATGTGTTGGTATTAATGTGTTGTGGTCTTATAGTTAGCTGTTATTACTGTGTTGAGGTCTTATAGTTTGTTATCACTGTATTGTGTCTTATAGTTAGTTGTTATCAATGTGTTGTTGTCTTATAGTTAGTTGTCATGACCGTTTTAATCTTATTTTGTGTTGTTATCGCTGTGTTATGGTCTTATTATGTTTTTATCACTGTGTTGTGGTCTTGTTTTGTGTTATTGCTGTGTTATGGTCTTATATTTTTATCACTGTGATGTGGTCTTATTTTGTGCTGTTATCGCTGTGTTAGGGTCTTATTATATTTTTATCAGTGTTGTGGTCTTATTTTGTGTTGTTATCGCTGTGTTATTGTCTTATTATGTTTTTATCACTGTGTTGTGGTCTTATAATGAGTTATTATCACTGTGTTGAGGACTTATATTGAGTGTCATCAGAGTGTTGTAGTCTTATCATGTGTTATTATTACTGTGTTGTGGTCTTATACTGAGTGGTTATCATTGTTTTGTAGTCTTATCATGTGTTGTTGTCACTGTGTTATAATCTTACCATGTGTTGTCATCTCTGTGTTGTGGTCTTTTAATGAATTGTTATCACTGTGTTGTAGTCTTATGTGTTGTTGTCACTAATGTAGTCTTATATTGAGTTGTTATCACTGTGTTGTAGTCTTATCATGTGTTGTTATCAATGTGTTGTGGTCTTACACTGAGTTGTTATCACTGTGTTTTGGTCTTATGTGTTGTTATCACTGTGTTGTGGTCTTATATTGAGTTGTCATCACAATGTTGTAGTCTTGTTATGTGTTGATATCACTGAGTTATGGTCTTATATGTTTTGTTATCACTGTTTTGTGGTCTTATTATGCGTTGTTACCACTATGTTGTGGTCTTATCATGAGTTGTCATCACTGTGTTGTGGGACTATAGTTAGTCGTAATCAGTGTGTTGTAGCCTTATCATGAGTTATTATCGTTGCGTTGTTTTATTTCATGTTGGTATTTCTGTTGTGGTCGTATAATTAGTTGTCATCACCGTGTTGTCGTCTCATGTGTTGTTATCACTGTGTTGTGGTCTTACCTGTGTTATTACCTGTGGGATCATAATTAGCTGTTTTCACTGTGTTGTGATCTTGTAAAGAGTTATCACTGTGTTGTCTTATTTCTTGTTGTTTTGACAGTGTTGTAGTCATATAATGTGTTGTTATCACTGTGTTGTAGTCTTATAATGTGTTGTTATCACTGCGTTGTGGTCTTATGTGTTGTTATCACTGTTTTGTGGTCTTATTTTTTGTTGTTATCAGTGTTGTGGTCATTTAATGAGTTGTTATCACTGTGTTGCAGTTTTATTGTTATTATCACTGTATTGTGATTAATCTAGTGAGTTATTATCACTTGTAGTCTTATTATGTGTTGTTATCACTCTGCTATGGTCCTATATGTTGTTACTATTGTGTTGTTATCACTATGTTGTGGTCTTACATGTGTTATCATCACTGTTGTGTGGCTATAGTTAGTTGTTATCACTGTGTTGTAATTCTATGAGTTATCAGTGTTGTCTTGTTATTTGTTGTTTTCTCTGTTGTACTCACATTATGTGTTGTTATCACTGGGTTGTAGTCTTATGTGTTGTTATCACTTTTTTGTGATATTATTTGTTATCAGTGTTGTGGTTATTTAATAAAATGTTATCACTGTTTTGTGGTCTTATCATGTGTTGTTATAACTGTATTGTGCTTCATGTAATGAGTTATTATCCCTTTGTTGTAGTCTTATTATGTGTTGTTATCACTGCTGTGGTCTTATTATGTTGTTATTACTGTGCTGTGGTTATATTTTGTTGCTATCGCTGTGTTGTCGTCTTACATGTGTTATTATCATTGCTGTGGGATTACAGTTCGCTGTTATCACTTTGTTGTGATTCTATAATGAGTTATCACTGTGTTGTGGCACATAATGAGTTGTTATCACTGTGCTGTAGTCTTGTCATTTGTTGTTTTCACTATGCTGTAGTCTTATTATATGTTGTTATCACTGTGTTGTAGTCTTATCATGTGTAGTTATCACTGTTTCGTGGTCTTATTATGTGTTGGTATCAGTGTTGTGGTCTTATAATGTGTTATTATCCTTGTGCTGTCATCTTATTATGTGTTGTTATCACTGTATTGTGGTACATATGATGAGTTATCATCAGTGTTGTAGTCTTATTATATGTTATCAATGTGTTGTGGTCTTATTATGTGTTGTTATTACTGCGTTGTGGTCATATCATGTGTTGTTATCACTCTGTTGTGGTCTTATTATGTGTTGTTATTTCTGTGTTGTGTTCTTATTGTGTTATCACTGTTATAGTCTTCCTGTGTGTTGTTATTACTATACTGTAGTCTTATCATGTGCTGTTATACCTGTCTTGTGGTATCATAATGAGCTGTTATCACTGTGTTATAGTCTTACTATGTGTAGTTATCATTGTGTTGTAGTCTTATGTGTTGTTATCACTGTGTTGTGGTCTTGATATAATTGCTTGTAGTTGTGGTCGTAAGGTATAAAGGAAATCTTCCTATATCAAAAATAGATTCTATATCAACCAGATGGAGTACAGAGGACTTCTTCTGTCCCCGGGGAAGCTGGAGGCGGAACCTGAGCCCAGGTGGAGACCTGCCCGGGACTCTGGCATCTCAGACTGACCCATGACAGCGTGTAGTAGGGACATTATAAGTGTTGGTGTTGAGAGCACAGGGCGCCATCTGTTATGGTAAGTCAGTAAACTTAAGGGTGAGGCAGCTGGGAAAAATGAGTTCATCTTGTAGTAGGTCCAGAGTGCACATGGCGGCGGCTGAAGTTGCTCTACACCCGCCGCGCTGTGTAGGTGAAAAATGAAGCGCTTAACTCATTGTGAATAGTGTAGATGATGTATAACCTTCATGAAGAATGTTGTATAATGATAGTATAGAGAATGTATAACCTTCATGAAGAATGTTGTATAATGATAGTATAGAGAATGTATAACCTTCATGAAGAATGTTGTATAATGTTCAGGATGGTCTCCACTGTTAGGCTTCCTCCTGCCTCGAGCGTAACAGGTTAACACTGCTCACTCTCACACTCCTTCATTCATCCATCGTTAATAACCTTGCTCGCACGTCCTCGCCGGTCTCTAACTGGTCTAGCCTAAGAACTACAGTCTGCACTGAGTATCTAATGTAATCATGGTATCACCTTGAACAACAGTCTGCACTGCTAATGTAATCATCGTATCAACATGAACTACAGTCTGCACTGAGTATCTAATATAATCATGATATCAACATGAACTACAGTCTGCACTGAGTATCTAATATAATCATGATATCAACATAAACTACAGTCTGCACTAAGTATCTAATATAATCATGGTATCAACATGAACTACAGTCTGCACTGCTAATGTAATCATGGTATCAACATGAACTACAAGTCTGCACTGCTAATGTAATCATCGTATCAACATGAACTACAGTCTGCACTGAGTATCTAATATAATCATGATATCAACATGAACTACAGTCTGCACTGAGTATCTAATATAATCATGGTATCAACATGAACTACAGTCTGCACTGAGTATCTAATATAATCATGGTATCAACATGAACTACAGTCTGCACTGAGTATCTAATATAATCATGGTATCAACATGAACTACAGTCTGCACTATCTAATATAATCATAGTATCAACATGAACTACAGTCTGCACTGAGTATCTAATATGATCATGGTATCAACATGAACTACAGTCTGCACTGCTAATGTAATCATGGTATCAACATGAACTACATTCTTCACTGAGTATCTAATATAATCATGGTATCAACATGAACTACATTCTTCACTGAGTATCTAATATAATCATGGTATCAACATGAACTACATTCTGCACTGAGTATTTGATATAATCATGATATCAACATGAACTACAGTCTGCACTCCTAATGTAATCACAGTATCAACATGAACTACAGTCTGCACTGAGTATTTAATATAATCATGGTATCAACATGAACTACAGTCTGCACTGCTAATGTAATCATGGTATCAACATGAACTACAGCCTGCACTGCTAATGTAATCATCGTATCAACATGAGCTACAGTCTGCACTGAGTACCTAATATAATCATGGTATCGACATGAACTACAGTCTGCACTGCTAATGTAATCATGGTATCGACCTGAACTACAGCCTGCACTGAGTATCTAATATAATCATGGTATCAACATGAACTACAGTCTGCACTGAGTATCTAATGTAATCATGGTATCAACATGAACTACAGTCTGCACTGCTAATGTAATCATGGTATCGACCTGAACTACAGTCTGCACTGAGTATCTAATGTAATCATGGTATCAACATGAACTACAGTTTGCACTGAGTATCTAATGTAATCATGGTATCAACATGAACTACAGACTGCACTGAGTATCTAATGTAATCATGGTATCAACATGAACTACAGTCTGCACTGAGTATCTAATGTAATCATGGTATCAACATGAACTTCAGTCTGCACTGAGTATCTAATGTAATCATGGTATCAACATGAACTACATTCTGCACTGAATATCTAATGTAATCATAGTATCGATATGAACTACAGTCTGCGCTGAGTATCTAATGTAATCATGGTATCAACAAGAACTATAGTATGCACTGCTAATGTAATCATGGTATCAATATAAACTACATTCTGCACTGAGTATCTAATGTAATCATGGTATCGACCTGAACTAAAGTCTGCCCTGCTAATGTAATCATGGTATCAACATGAACTACAGTCTGCACCGCTAATGTAATCATGTTATCAACATGAACTACCGTCTGCACTGCTAATGTAATCATGGTATCAACATGAACTACAATCTGCACTGAGTGTCTAATATATTCAGGGAATCAACATGAACCACTTTAAGCACTGAGTATCTAATGTACTCATGGTATCGACATGAACTACAGTCTGCACTGAGTATCTAATGTAATCATGGTATCAACATGAACTACAGTCTGCACTGAGTATCTAATGTAATCATGGTATCAATATGAACTACAATCTGCACTGAGTGTCTAATATATTCAGGGAATCAACATGAACCACATTCAGCACTGAGTATCTAATGTACTCATGGTATCGACATGAACTACAGTCTGCACTGAGTATCTAACGTAGTCATTGTATCAACATGGGCTACAGTCTGCACTGAGTATCTAATGTAATCATAGTATCGACCTGAACTACAGTCTGCACTATCTAATGTAATCATGGTATCGACATGAACTACAGTCTGCACTGCTAATGTAATCATGATACCGACATGAAGTACAGACTGCACTGAGTATCTAATGTAATCATGGTATCGACATCTTAGATACACATGTCTGCACACCAGAACACAATAATGTGCATAAAACAGTTTATCCTAATCACTAAGTGTCTCAGTCTGCCGCTACATGATGCATTAAAGGCTCCGTGTTTCATGATAGTTGTAACACTACAATCACTAACGTCAACACAAATACAAGTTCTAATATTGTTCACATGGAATAGTTTGATGACATCACAAAGTTTCCCGAGATGTTAGGCTCAACATCGGGTCGTGTTTTCCTGCAGTTCCTGTGGTCAGTGGGGCTTGTGTAACCTCTGGCCAGTGAGTGGACAGGTTCACACCTCGTTGCTGGCGCTCGTATGTTGGCTGTGGCGTCAAACTTCAGTAAACAACTCCCTCTTCGCATGTGAGTTCCAGCATGGATGTTGCAGGAGTTAGGGGGAGAGTGCTGGTCTCTGTCCCTCCCTGGTTGATATAACCATTAGACACTGGTGGCTGATGATGTGTTTGATGGAAAGATGGAAGTTACTCTTACTTGGCGTTGATTGGAGATCTGGGTTTGGGGGATGGAAGAATTTTAGAGGGTTTGTGAAGGGAGGTGGAGGAAGGGGATTTTGTTTGAGAACAAATCAAGTAGGAGATGGGAAGTACAGACGTGTAAAAGACTTTGGGATCTTTACGTCAAGTTTACAGGATCGCATCTGGTTTCTAGCATTGAGGGACAACACTTCTGTGCTGGACTATTCCTTCATACTGAGGTCCAGTTGTTACTACGATCTAAAGCAACGAACATTGTTAGGTGGTTCAACCAGAGTTCCAAGTCTGTCTGACGTGCATAGGGTTAGTGTAGTCACTAATGCTGGTGGCTCTAAGATGCAGGAAATAACCATGTTGCACCTGTATAGTGCATGATGCAACTGTGAGTTATGATAAGCATTTGGGTTAATGTGTAGATCAAGTCAGGTATGTAGTATCATGCCCAGGTGTAGTGTTAACGTGGCAGACGTCTCCGTACCAAGCTCAAGCTCTTCAGTCTCCTCAAGGTTGTCAGCTGCTCTTCCCGGACGTCCTGTGTTTGTGAATGTTGTGAGTTTATGTCGTCTCACGTGTCGCAGTAGCCTATTTGGTCCTGTGAACTGTGGTGTCATCTTATAAATCTCTCCCTTAGCACCAAAGATCTTCACCGTGACCAAGTTATCTTCTCTCATTTGTCTAGGTCAGTCTAGCCTGTTCTTAACTTGTGTAAACTGTCGTTGGTGATCAGTAAACACATGAACTGGTTCACGGTAGACAAGATTCTTACAATGCTCCAGTACCCAAACTATAGCTCATGCTTCTTGCTCTGTAATCAAATAATTTTCTTTGTTTTGTTCAACGTTTTGCTGCCGTGAGCTGTGGCATGTAGTTGTCCCGCTATTTTGTGCATTAAGATTGCCCCATCCCATTTTTCGCTCTCATCAGTGACTAAAAATAATGATTGCGGAAAATTAGGAAATGCAAAGCGAGGAGCAGAGGTTGGGGCTTGCATCACTGTGTCCCCTGCTTGTTGCTGTGCCTACCCCAGTGGAAAGTAACGTCCTCAGTATTTCTGTTAGAGGTGAGTTTATGGTGCTAAACCCTTCACAAAACTCCTGTACAGTCCACCTCATCACACAAATGATCAAACCTCATCAGTATTCCTGGGTGAGGGAAACAGCTTGTACCTTCTCATTAATCTGAGGATACTTCTCTCTCATCCGCTACTTAACTTAAAAGTTTTGTCCTAATGTTTCAAAATTTACAATTTGACGATCTACCTTTAAATTCGGCAACAGTAATTTCTTCAAGGCTTCCACTATGTTTCTCAGATGAGTTGTGACATCCTTAGTGATAATGTCCTCAGGGTAGACCACAAGGGTCTGTCCTGTCAGGTTTCTGAATATCATTGTCATGACTTGGAATTGTTATGGTGGATGATGACCTTGGCACAGAAGACGTCTTTATGTTACGCTCGAGGCAGGACGAAGCCTAACAGTGGAGACCATCCTGAACATTATACAACATTCTTCATGAAGGTTATACATTCTGCACTTATTATACAACGTTCTTCATGAAGGTTATACACTATGTACGCTATCATTATACAACATTCTTCATGAAGGTTATACATTCTCTATACAATCATTATACATTCTTCAAGAAGGTTACACATTCTCTATACAATCATTATACAACATTCTTTAAGAAGGTTATACATTCTCTATACAATCATTATACAACATTCTTCATGAAGGTCATACGTTCTCTATACTGTCATTATACAACATTCTTCATGAAGGTCATACATTCCCTATACTATCATTATACAACATTCTTCATGAAGGTCATACCTTACTATCATTATACAACATTCTTCATGAAGGTCATACATTCCCTATACTATCATTATACAACATTCTTCATGAAGGTCATACCTTACTATCATTATACAACATTCTTCATGAAGGTTATACATTCTCTATACTATCATTATACAACATTCTTCATGAAGGTTATACATCATCTATACTATTCACGAAGAGTTAAGCGCTTCATTTTTCGCCTACACAGCGCGGCGGGTGTAGAGCACTCCAGCCGCCGCCATGTGCACTCTGGACCTACTACAAGATGAACTCATTTTTCCCAGCTGCCTCACCCTTAAGTTTACTGACTTACCATAACAGATGGCGCCCTGTGCTCTCAACACCAACACTTATAATGTCCCTACTACACGCTGTCATGGGTCAGTCTGAGATGCCAGAGTCCCGGGCAGGTCTCCACCTGGGCTCAGGTTCTGCCTCCAGCTTCCCCGGGGACAGAAGAAGTCCTCTGTACTCCATCTGGTTGATATAGAATCTATTTTTGATATAGGAAGATTTCCTTTATATTTTACGACCACAACTACAAGCAATTATAGTATTATGCTTTGTTATAACTGTGTTGTGGACTTATCATGTGTTGTTGTCATTTTGGGAGGGTCTTGTAATGTCTTATATTTTGTTATCACTGTGTGTTTTGTGGTTTTATAGTATGCTGTCATCACTGTTGTGTTATCATGTGTTGTTATCACTGTGTTGTGGTCGTATTATGTGTTGTTATCACTGCGTTGTGGTCTTAGTATGTGTTTTTAATCAGTGTTGTGATCTTACATGTGTTATTATCAGTGTTGTTTTATTATAATTAGTTGTTATCACTGTGTTGTGATCATAGTATGTTGTTATAACTGTTGTGGTCTTGTTATATGTTATCACTATGTTGTGGTCTTATTATGTGTTTTTATCACACTGTTGTGGTCTTACATGTGTTATCATCAGTGTTGTTTTATCATAGTTAGTTATCATTGTGTTGTGGTCACATTATGTGTTGTTATCACTGTGTTGTGGTCCCCGGGAAGCTGGAGGCGGAACCTGAGCCCAGGTGGAGACCTGCCCGGGATCTCTGGCATCTCAGACTGACCATGACAGCGTGTAGTAGGGACATTATAAGTGTTGGTGTTGAGAGCACAGGGCGCCATCTGTTATGGTAAGTCAGTAAACTTAAGGGTGAGGCAGCTGGGAAAAATGAGTTCATCTTGTAGTAGGTCCAGAGTGCACATGGCGGCGGCTGAAGTTGCTCTACACCCGCCGCGCTGTGTAGGTGAAAAATGAAGCGCTTAACTCATTGTGAATAGTGTAATGATGTATAACCTTCATGAAGAATGTTGTATAATGATAAGTATAAGTAGAGTATAACCTTCATGAAGAATGTTGTATAATGATAGTATAGAAATGAAACCTTCATGAAGAATATTAGTATAATGTTCAGGTGGTCTCCACTGTTAGCTTCATCCTGCCTCGAGCGTAACAGGTTAACATGCTCACTCATCACACCTCATTTATCCATGTTAATTAACTTGACAACTGCACAGTCCTCGAGTATCTAATGTAATCATGCATCAACAGAACTACAGTCTGCACTGAGTATCTAATGTAATCATGGTATCAACATGAACAACAGTCTGCACTGCTAATGTAATCATGTATCAACATGAACTACAGTCTGCACTGAGTATCTAATATAATCATGATATCAACATGAACTACAGTCTGCACTGAGTATCTATATAATCATGTATCAACATAGAACTACAGTCTGCACTAAGTATCTAATATAATCATGGTATCACATGAACTACAGTCTGCACTGCTAATGTAATCATGGTATCAACATGAACTACAAGTCTGCACTGCTAATGTAATCATGTATCAACATGAACTACAGTCTGCACTGAGTATCTAATATAATCATGGTATCAACATGAACTACAGTCTGCACTGAGTATCTAATATAATCATGGTATCAACATGAACTACAGTCTGCACTGAGTATCTAATATAATCATGGTATCAACATGAACTACAGTCTGCACTGAGTATCTAATATAATCATGGTATCACATGAACTACAGTCTGCACTATCTAATATAATCATAGTATCAACATGAACTACAGTCTGCACTGAGTATCTAATGTAATCATGGTATCAACATGAACTACAGTCTGCACTGCTAATGTAATCATGGTATCAACATGAACTACATTCTTCACTGAGTATCTAATATAATCATGGTATCAACATGAACTACATTCTTCACTGAGTATCTAATATAATCATGGTATCAACATGAACTACATTCTGCACTGAGTATTTGATATAATCATGATATCAACATGAACTACAGTCTGCACTGCTAATGTAATCATAGTATCAACATGAACTACAGTCTGCACTGAGTATTTAATATAATCATGGTATCAACATGAACTACAGTCTGCACTGCTAATGTAATCATGGTATCAACATGAACTACAGTCTGCACTGCTAATGTAATCATGGTATCAACATGAACTACAGTCTGCACTGCTAATGTAATCATGGTATCAACATGAACTACAGTCTGCACTGCTAATGTAATCATGGTATCAACATGAACTACAGTCTGCACTGAGTATCTAATGTAATCATGGTATCAACATGAACTACAGTCTGCACTGAGTATCTAATGTAATCATGGTATCAACATGAACTACAGTCTGCACTGCTAATGTAATCATGGTATCGACATGAACTACAGTCTGCACTGAGTATCTAATGTAATCATGGTATCAACATGAACTACAGTCTGCTCTGACTAACGTAATCATGGTATCAACATGAACCACAGTCTGCACTGTTAATGTAATCATGGTATCAACATGAACTACAGTCTGCACTGAGTATCTAATGTAATCATGGTATCAACATGAACTACATTCTGCACTGAGTATCTAATGTAATCATGGTATCAACATGAACTACAGTCTGCACTGAATACTAATGTAATCATAGTATCGATATGAACTACAGTCTGCGCTGAGTATCTAATGTAATCATGTATCAACAGAATATAGTTTCACTGCTAATGTAATCATGGTATCAATGAACTACATTCTGCACTGAGTATCTATGTAATCATGGTATCGACCTGAACTAAAGTCTGCCCTGCTAATGTAATCATGTATCAACATGAACTACAGTCTGCACTGCTAATGTAATCATGTATCAACATGAACTACGTCGCACTGCTAATGTAATCATTGTATCAACATGAACTACAATCTGCACTGAGTGTCTAATATATTCAGGAATCAACATGAACCACTTTAGCACTGAGTATCTAATGTACTCATGTATCGACATGAACTACAGTCTCACTGAGTATTAATGTAATCATGGTATCAACATGAACTACAGTCTGCACTGAGTACTAATGTAATCATGGTATCAATATGAACTACAATCTGCACTGAGTGTCTAATTATTCAGGTATCGACATGAACTATAGTCTGCACTGAGTATCTAACGTAGTCATTGTATCAACATGGACTACAGTCTGCACTGAGTATCTAATGTAATCATTGTATGAACATGAACTATAGTCTGCACTGAGTATCTAATGTAATCATAGTATCGACCTGAACTACAGTCTGCCCTGAGTATCTAATGTAATCATGGTATCGACATGAACTACAGTCTGCACTGCTAATGTAATCATGATACCGACATGAACTACAGTCTGCACTGAGTATCTAATGTAATCATGGTATCGACATCTTGGATACACATGTCTGCACACCAGAACACAATAATGTGCATAAAACAGTTTATCCTAATCACTAAGTGTCTCAGTCTGCCGCTACATGATGCATTAAATGCTCAGTGTTTCATGATAGTTGTAACACTACAATCACTAACATCAACACAAATACAAGTTCTAATATTGTTCACATGTTTGATGACATCACAAAGTTTCCCGAGATGTTAGGCTCAACATCGTGTCGTGTTTTCCTGCAGTTCCTGTGGTCAATGGGGCTTGTGTAACCTCTGGCCAGTGAGTGGACAGGTTCACACCTCGTTGCTGGCGCTCGTATGTTGGCTGTGGCGTCAAACTTCAAGAAACAACTCCCTCTTCGCATGTGAGTTCCAGCGTGGATGTTGCAGGAGTTAGGGGGAGAGTGCTGGTCTCTGTCCCTCCCTGGTTGATATAACCATTAGACACTGGTGGCTGATGATGTGTTTGATGGAAAGATGGAAGTTACTCTTGGCGTTGATTGGAGGTCTGGGGTTGGGGGAGGGAAGAGTTTTAGAGGGTTTGTGAAGGGGGATGGAGGAAGGGGATTTTGTTTGAGAACAAATCAAGTAGGAAATGGGAAGTACAGACGTGTAAAAGACTCTGGGATCTTTACGTCAAGTTTACCGGATCGCATCTGGTTTCTAGCATTGAGGGACAACACTTCTGTGCAGGACTATTCCTTCATACTGAGGTCCAGTTGTTACTACGATCTAAAGCAACGAACATCGTTAGGTGGTTCAACCAGAGCTCCAAGTCTGTCTGACGTGTATAGGGTTAGTGTAGTCACCAATGCTGGTGGCTCTAAGATGCAGGAAATAACCATGTTGAACCTGTATAGAGCATGATGCAACTGTGAGTTATGATAAGCATTTGGGTTAATGTGTAGATCAAGTCAGGTATGTAGTATCATGCCCAGGTGTGTAGTGTTAACGTGGCAGACGTCTCCGTACCAAGCTCAAGCTCTTCAGTCTCCTCAAGGTTGTCAGCTGCTCTTCCCGGACGTCCTGTGTTTGTGAATGTTGTGAGTTTATGTCGTCTCACGTGTCGCAGTAGCCTATTTGGTCCTGTGAACTGTGGTGTCATCTTATAAATCTCTCCCTTAGCACCAAAGATCTTCACCGTGACCAAGTTAGCCTGTTCTTAACTAGTGTAAACTGTCGTTGGTGATCAGTAAACACATGAACTGGTTCACGGTAGACAAGATTCTTACAATGCTCCAGTACCCAAACTATAGCTCATGCTTCTTGCTCTGTAATCAAATAATTTTCTTTGTTTTGTTCAACGTTTTGCTGCCGTGAGCTGTGGCATGTAGTTGTCCCGCTATTCTGTGCATTAAGATTGCCCCATCCCATTTTTCGCTCTCATCAGTGACTAAAAATAATGATTGCGGAAAATTAGGAAATGCAAAGCGAGGAGCAGAGGTTGGGGCTTGCATCACTGTGTCCCCTGCTTGTTGCTGTGCATACCCCAGTGGAAAGTAACGTCCTCAGTATTTCTGTTAGAGGTGAGGTTATGGTGCTAAACCCTTCACAAAACTCCTGTACAATCCACCTCATCACACAAATGATCAAACCTCATCAGTATCCCTGGGTGAGGGAAACAGCTTGTACCTTCTCATTAATCTGAGGATACTTCTCTCTCATCCGCTACTTAACTTAAAAGTTTTGTCCTAATGTTTCAAAATTTACAATTTGACGATCTACCTTTAAATTCGGCAACAGTAATTTCTTCAAGGGTACCACTATGTTTCTCAGATGAGTTGTGACATCCTTAGTGATAATGTCCTCAGGGTAGACCACAAGGGTCTGTCCTGTCAGGTTTCTGAATATCATTGTCATGACTTGGAATTGTTATGGTGGATGATGACCTTGGTACAGAAGACGTCTCTATGTTACGCTCGAGGCAGGACGAAGCCTAACAGTGGAGACCATCCTGAACATTATACAACATTCTTCATTAAGGTTATACATTCTGCACTTATTATACAACGTTTTTCATGAAGGTTATACACTATGTACACTGTCATTATACAACATTCTTCATGAAGGTTATACATTCTGCACTTATTATACAACGTTCTTCATGAAGGTTATACACTATGTACACTGTCATTATACATCATTCTTCATGAAGGTTATACATTCTCTATACAATCATTATACAACATTCTTCAAGAAGGTTATACATTCTCTATACAATCATTATACAACATTCTTCATGAAGGTCATACATTCTCTATACTGTCATTATACAACATTCTTCATGATGGTCATACATTCCCTATACTATCATTATACAACATTCTTCATGATGGTCATACATTCCCTATACTATCATTATACAACATTCTTCATGAAGGTCATACATTACTATCATTATACAACATTCTTCATGAAGGTCATACATTCTCTATACTGTCATTATACAACATTCTTCATGAAGGTCATACATTACTATCATTATACAACATTCTTCATGAAGGTCATACATTCTCTATACTGTCATTATACAACATTCTTCATGAAGGTCATACATTCTCTATACTGTCATTATACAACATTCTTCATGATGGTCATACATTCCCTATACTATCATTATACAACATTCTTCATGAAGGTCATACATTACTATTTATACAACATTCTTCATGAAGGTTATACATTCTCTAAACTATCATTATACAACATTCTTCATGAAGGTCATACATTCTCTATACTGTCATTATACAACATTCTTCATGAAGGTCATACATTCTCTATACTGTCATTATACAACATTCTTCATGATGGTCATACATTCCCTATACTATCATTATACAACATTCTTCATGAAGGTTATACATTCTCTATACTGTCATTATACAACATTCTTCATGAAGGTCATACATTCTCTATACTGTCATTATACAACATTCTTCATGATGGTCATACATTCCCTATACTATCATTATACAACATTCTTCATAAAGGTTATACATTCTCTATACTATCATTATACAACATTCTTCATGAAGGTCATACATTACTATCATTATACAACATTCTTCATAAAGGTTATACATTCTCTATACTATCATTATACAACATTCTTCATGAAGGTCATACATTACTATCATTATACAACATTCTTCATGAAGGTCATACATTACTATCATTATACAACATTCTTCATGAAGGTCATACATTACTATCATTATACAACATTCTTCATGAAGGTTATACATTCTCTATACTATCATTATACAACATTCTTCATGAAGGTTATACATCATCTACACTATTCACGAAGAGTTAAGCGCTTCATATTTCACCTACACAGCGCGGGTGTAGAGCACTCCAGCCGCCGCCATGTGCACTCTGGACCTACTACAAGATGAACTCATTTTTCCCAGCTGCCTCACCCTTAAGTTTACTGACTTACCATAACAGATGGCGCCCTGTGCTCTCAACACCAACACTTATAATGTCCCTACTACACGCTGTCATGGGTCAGTCTGAGATGCCAGAGTCCCGGGCAGGTCTCCACCTGGGCTCAGGTTCCGCCTCCAGCTTCCCCGGGGACAGAAGAAGTCCTCTGTACTCCATCTGGTTGATATAGGAAGATTTCCTTTATATTCTACGACCACAACTACAAGCAATTATAGTATTATGCTTTGTTATAACTGTGTTGTGGACTTATTATGTGTTGTTGTCATTTTGGGAGGGTCTTGTAATGTCTTATCATATATTGTTATCATTGTGTGTTTTGTGGTTTTATAGTATGCTGTCATCACTGTTGTGTTATCATGTGTTGTTATCACTGTGTTGTGGTCGTATTATGTGTTGTTATCACTGCGTTGTGGTCTTAGTATGTGTTTTTAATCAGTGTTGTGATCTTACATGTGTTATTATCAGTGTTGTTTTATTATAGTTAGTTGTTATCACTGTGTTGTGATCATAGTATGTTGTTATAACTGTTGTGGTCTTGTTATATGTTATCACTATGTTGTGGTCTTATGTGTTTTTATCACACTGTTGTGGTCTTACATGTGTTATCATCAGTGTTGTTTTATCATAGTTAGTTATCATTGTGTTGTGGTCACATTATGTGTTGTTATCACTGTGTTGTGGTCTTATCTTATGTTGTTATCACTGTGTTGTGGTCGTATTATGTGTTGTTATCACTGCGTTGTGGTCTTAGTATGTGTTTTTAATCAGTGTTGTGATCTTACAGGTGTTATTATCAGTGTTCTTTTATTATAGTTAGTTGTTATCACTGTGTTGTGATCATATTATGTTGTTATAACTGCTGTGGTCTTATTATATGTTATCACTATGTTGTGGTCTTATTATGTGTTTTTATCACACTATTGTGGTCTTACATGTGTCATCATTGTTGTTTTATTATAGTTAGTTATCATTGTGTTGTGGTCACATTATGTGTTGTTATCACTGTGTTGTGGTCTTATCTTATGTGGTTATCACTGTGTTGTGGTCTTATCTTATGTTGTTATCACTGTGTTGTGGTCTCATCATTGTTGTAATAGATGTAATGTGGTCTTATCATGTGTTGTCTTATAACAGTCGTTTGGTCTCATATTTTGTTTTAGCAATGTGTTGTGGTCTTATAGTGTATTATTATCACTTTGTTGTGGTGCTAACATGTGTTGTTTTCACTTTGTTATGGTCTTGTATCATTATCACATCACTGCGTTGTGGTGTTATCATGTGTTATCATCAGTGTTGTGGTGTTTTGATATATTCTTATCACTGTGTTGTGGTGTTAACAGGTGTTGTTATAGCTGTGTTGTGGTCTTACAATTTATAATTATTACTGTGTTGTGGTGTTATCATGTGTTGTTATCACTGTGTTGTGGTAACATGATGTATTATCATCACCGTATTGTGGTGTTATATGTTATTATTACCGTATTTGTTCTTATCATACTTTATCACTGTGCTGGTGTGTTAGCATGAGTTGTTATTACTCTATTGTGGTGTTATGTTTACTTATCACTGTGTTGTGGTTATATCAAGTGCTATCAGTGTGTTGTGGTGTTATGTTTTCTTATCACTGTGTTGTGGTTATATCAAGTGTTATCACTGTGTTGTGGTGTTATGTTTTCTTATCACTGTGTCGTGGTGTCATAATGTCTCATCATCACTATGTTGTGGTGTTCTCATTTGTTGTTATCACTGTGTTTTGGTGTTATGTGTTTTTATCAGTGTGTTGTGGTCTTGTCATTTGTTGTTATCACTGTGTTGTGGTGTTATCACGTGTTGCTATCACTGTGTTGTGGCGATATCATGTGCTGTTATCGCTGTGTTTTGGTCTTGTCTTGTGTCTTTATCAGTGTGTCGTGGTCTTATCATGTGTTGTTATCACAGTGTTGTGGTGTTATCATGTGTTGTTATCACTGTGTTGTGGTCTTATGACGTATTATCACAGTGATGTGGTGTTAGAATGTGTTGCTTTCACTGTTTTGTCTTATAAAGCATCATTATCACTGTGTTGTGGTGTTATCATGTTTCGTTATCACTGTGCTGTAGTGTTATCATGTGTTGTTATCACTGTGTTATGGTCTTATCATGTGCTGTTATCACTGTGTTGTGGTATTATAATGCATTATTATCACTTTAGTGTTATCATGTGTTTTTATCACTGTCGTGGTGTTATCATGCGTTGTTATCACTGTGTTGTGGTCTTATCATGTGTTATCACTGTGTTTTGGTCTTATAATGCAATATCATTGCTGTACTGTGGTCTTTCACTGCGTTGTGGTCTTATAATGCATTATTATCACTTGTGGTGTTATCACGTGTTGTTATTACTGGGATGTGGTCTTATCATGTGTTGTTATCACTGTGTTGTGGTATTATCATGTGTTTTTATCACAGTGATATGGTGTTATCATGTGTTGTCATCAGTGTGTTGTGGTTTTATAATGCATTATTATCACTTGTGGTGTTATCATGTGTTATCACTGTTGTGGTGTTATCATGTGTTGTTATCACTGTATCATGGTTTGTCATGTGTTGTTATCACTGTACTGTGGCTTTATAATGCAGTATTATCAATTGGTGTTATCATGTGTTGTTATTACTGTGTTGTGGTCATGTGTTGTTATCACTGTTTTGTGGTTTCATAATGCATTATCATCCCTTGTGATGTTATCATGTGTTGTTATTACTGTGTTGTGGTCATGTGTTGTTATCACTGTTTTGTGGTTTCATAATGCATTATCATCCCTTGTGATGTTATCATGTGTTGTTATTACTGTGTTGTGGTCATATCATGTGTTGTTATCACTTTGTGTGGTGTTATCATGTGTTGTTATCACTGTGTTGTGGTTTTATAATGCATTATTATCACTTGTGATTTTATCATGTTTTGTTATCACTGTTGTGGTGTTATCATGTATTGTTATCACTGTGTCGTGGTTTTATCATGTGTTGTTATCACTGTAATGTGGTCTATAATGCAAAATCATCGCTGTATTGTGGTCTCATCATGTGTTGTTATCACTGTGTTGTGTTCTTATAATTATCACTGTCATGTGGTGTTATCATGATTTTTTATCATTGTGTTGTGGCTGTAGAATGCATTATTATCACTTCTGGTGTTATCATGTGTTGTTATCACTGCGTTGTAGTGTTATCATGTGCTGTTATCACTGTATTGTGGTGTTATCATGTGTTGTTATCACTGTGTTGTGGTCTTGCCCTGTGTTGCTATCACTGTGTTGTGGTCTTATAATGCAATATCATAGCTGTATTGTGGTCTTATCATGTGTTGTTATCAATGTGTTGTGGTTTTATAATGCATTATTATCACTTGTGGTGTTATCATGTGTTGTTATCACTGTTTTGTGGTCTTATCATGTATTGTTATCACTGTTGTGGTCTTACCATGTGTTGCTATCACTGTGTTGTGGTCATATCATGTGTTGCTATCACTGTGCTGTGGTCTTATTATGTGTGGTTATCACTGTGTTGTCGTCTTATGTGCTGTTGTCACTGTGTTGTGGTCTTACCATGCTTTATCACTGTTGTGGTGTTATCATTTTATTTTGGTCTCAGTGTTGTTATCATTGAGTTGTGGTGTTATCGTGTTGTTATCACTGTGTAGTGGTGTTATTATTTGTTGTTATCACTGTGTTCTGGTGTTCCCATTTGTTGTTATAACTGTCTTGTCGTGTTTTCATGTGTTGGTATTATTGTGTTGTAGTCTTATCATGTGTTGATATCATTGTGTTGTGGTGGTATGTGTTGTTATCACTGTGTTGTGGTGTTGGCATGTGTTGTTATCACTGTGTTGTGATGTTATCATATGTTGTTATCACTGTGCTGTGGTCTTATCATGTGTTGTTATTTGTGTGTTGTGGTTTTATAATGTCTTGTTATCACTGTGTTGTGATCTTATCATGTGTTGTTACCACTGTGTTGTGGTGTTATCCTGTGTTATCACCATGTTGTGGTATTATCATGTGTTATCACGTTTGTGGTGTTATCGTGCGCTGTTATCACTGTGTTGTGGTGTTATCATGTGTTGTAGCGTTATCATGTGTAGTTTTATCATGAGTTGTTATTACTGTGTTGTGGTGTTATCATGTGTTATCACTGTGTTGTGGTGTTATCATGTGTTTTTATCAGTGTTGTAGTTTTATCACGTGTTGTTATTACTGTGTTGTGGTGTTATCATGTGTTGTTATCACTGTGTTGTGGTGTTGTGCTGTTATCACTGTTGTAGTTTTATCATGTGTTGTTATCACTGTTGTGGTGTTATCACGTGCTGTTATCACTGGTGTAGTGTTATCATGTGTTGGTATCACTGTGTTGTGTTATGTGTTATTACTTTGTTGTAGTTTTATCATGCGTTATCACTTTGTTATGCGATCATCATGTGTTGTTTTCACTGTGTTGTGGTGTTATCATGAGTTGTTATCTCTGTGTTGTGGTGTTATCATGAGTTGTTATCTCTGTGTTGGGTTATCATGTGTTGTTATTACTTTGTTGTAGTTTCATCATGTGTTGTTATCACTGTGCTATGGTATAATCATGTGTTGTTATCACTGTGTTGTGGCGTTATCATGTGTTTTTATCAGTGTGTTGTGGTGTTGTCATGTGTTGTTATTACTATGTTGTACTTTTATCATGTGCTGTTATCACTGTGTTGCAGTTTTATCATGTGTTGTTATTAGTGTGTTGGGGTGTTATCATGTGTTGTTCTCACTGTGTTTTGGTGTTATCATGTGTTGTTTTCACTATTGTAGTTTTATCATGTGTTGTTATTGGTGTGTTGTGGTCTTATCATGTGTTGTTTTCACTGTGTTGTACTTTTATCATATGTTGATTTCATTGTATTGTACTTTTGTTATGTGTTGTTATTAGTGTGTTGTGGTGTTATCATGTGTTGTTATCACTGTGTTGTGGAGATGTATAAGAGGAAGCGGCAGAAGGGTTGAGAGGAAGGTGTTGAGCTGAGATAAAGGACAGATGAGAGCTGGAGTAAGAAACTTTGTGTAAATATAAGGGAGGTTATTGGTGTTAAGAATGATAAGGGGAGGTTCTTGGTGTTAAGAATGATAAGGGGAGGTTCTTGGTGTTAAGAATGATAAGGGGAGGTTCTTGGGGTTAAGAATGATAAGGGGAGGTTCTTGGGGTTAAGAATGATAAGGGGAGGTTCTTGGTGTTAAGAATGATAAGGGGAGGTTCTTGGTGTTAAGAATGATAAGGGCAGATTCTTGGGGTTAAGAATGATAAGGGGAGGTTCTTGGGGTTAAGAATGATAAGGGGAGGTTCTTGGGGTTAAGAATGATAAGGGGAGGTTCTTGGGGTTAAGAATGATAAGGGGAGGTTCTTGGTGTTAAGAATGATAAGGGGAGGTTCTTGGGGTTAAGAATGATAAGGGGAGGTTCTTGGGGTTAAGAATGATAAGGGGAGGTTCTTGGTGTTAAGAATGATAAGGGGAGGTTCTTGGTGTTAAGAATGATAAGGGGAGATTCTTGGGGTTAAGAATGATAAGGGGAGGTTCTTGGGGTTAAGAATGATAAGGGGAGGTTCTTGGTGTTAAGAATGATATGGGGAGGTTCTTGGGGTTAAGAATGATATGGGGAGGTTCTTGGGGTTAAGAATGATATGGGGAGGTTCTTGGGGTTAAGAATGATATGGGGAGGTTCTTGGTGTTAAGAATGATAAGGGGAGGTTCTTGGTGTTAAGAATGATATGGGGAGGTTCTTGGGGTTAAGAATGATAAGGGGAGGTTCTTGGTGTTAAGAATGATATGGGGAGGTTCTTGGGGTTAAGAATGATATGGGGAGGTTCTTGGGGTTAAGAATGATATGGGAGGTTCTTGGGGTTAAGAATGATATGGGGAGGTTCTTGGGGTTAAGAATGATAAGCAAAGTAATGGGAGCATCGGTGAAGGGAACCGCTTCAAGCAGAAATTAAATGAAGGGGAGATGGTGCGATTACTTTGAAGGATTGTTGAATGTGTTTGATGGTAGGGTGCAATGTGTTTGGGTCGGGTGGTATATGGAGTGAGAGAATCATAGAGAGCGGTTTGATTATAGTGACCAGACCAGAGCAGTGACCTGGTCTACTCCCTGTACCTATTAGACACTATCTGGTCGACTCCCTCGAGTTCAACCATTTTCTGGTCAACTTTCTGGACCGCTCCACCACTCACTGCCGACTGCCCCTGGAGTTCAACAAGGCGCCATAGATTTGACGGACTGTCATGATGATACTTATAAGTGTTTAAGTGGACAGGAATTGACAAAATACTTTTGTGGAAAAAAGTAATGATAATGATCAAGGTTTAATTAAGTTTGTGGTGCTTGTAAGATGGCAGGACTAGTCTGGTAGTCCCGTTTTGATGACAGTGATGGTAAGACGAGCAATCCAGACATGGAGAGTGTAAGATGGTTCCAGGCATCACTTTAACGCTCCTCAGTCAGGACGGTAGTACCACCCTGGGCAGCTGTTGTCAACAACCTGCTACTTAATGGGTTACTCCAAGGGTAAGGGACAGGATAATCCTTGAGTTAGCTGGGGTACTGGCAGGGACCAAAACGCTACCACCTGAGCCCTCCCTCTCACTGGTGTTGGAGTCTCCTGCATCCTGCGGTGCCAAGAATCTCCGGGTTTCTGCCTGACTCTACTGCCAGTTAGAGGGAGGCTCTGGCAGGAGCAGTACCGGCCCCTCCTACGACCTTTTCGTCTTGGTTAAACCTTCTTTTTCTCCTCAGTATCCCACCATTCGTGGTCACTCTAGTAAGCTGTCCTCAGCTGACCACCATCTGTCAAGTACCTCTCCTGATGTCTTCTCTCTGAGACACAGTTGTCTCATTATGTTCTCACTCGTCTCGCTCTCATATCTAACTATAGCCTCCATCCACGGTTCCGGCTCAAAGGTTTTGTTTGTGTTATTCCAACATCAACACAGCTGCTGCACGCTCAAGGATCTCTATTCTCCAACACTGATGTTATGTAGCTCAAGGACTGACTCCCTACTTCCACACTTTTCCTCTGTTTCGCTTGTTTCTCTCCCAATTCTACAAATTTTGTATCCTTACCATGAGACTGGCATTCTCTCACCTGCAAGAAGAGATCCTCTACCTCGGAGATTTTAACGTTCACCATAGGGAATGGTTGAATTCCTCCCATACAGATGGTGGAGGGAGTGAAGCCCTCACGTTCTCCATTCACAGTGATTTAGAGCATATCAGTGTGTGACACAATTTTTGTTCCTGGTTAGTAAGTGTTATTTCCTAATTGCTTATGTGTAAAGAGCAGAGAAAAAGGCTATTATTCCCTTCAAACTTTGCTTTTGTGACCAGGACAGTGATATTTTGAAATTGCCCTAGTTCCAATTGGACAACGGGCGAATTTGCACATTCCTTTTCACATAAAGTCAGAAAACAATATATGAATCAAAATCTACATGTATTTACATTAATGTTAAACTGTAAATCACTTTCACGAATCAGCCCCGAAATATGATCTACCATCATGTTCTCGTTATATGTTCCTTGGTGGCGGCGTTCCAAGTCCAGTATATCCTGGTGGAAGCGCTCGTCTTGCTCCTCCCAATGCGCTCCCATGTTCTCCTTGAAGTTATCAAGATGAACGTTGAGGATATGGACTTTGAGGGACATCCTGCAGGCCATTTTGCCGTAGTTCTTCACCATAGTCTCAACCAGCTTAGCTGCACATAGTTTGCGGCCTTGTGTGATTGCCCGGGAAGCCCCGAACCAGTGCGACACGGCTGTACCAAGCTGCTTCCTCCTTCCTAGTGAGCTTCTTGGGAAATTCCTTGCACTCCAGGATCTTCTTTATCTGTGGTCCCACGAAGACACCGGCTTTGACCTTTGCCTCAGACAGCTTAGGGAAGAAGTCTTGAAGGTACTTGCAGGCTACAGACGCCATATCTAGACGTGTGACAAATTGTTTCATTAGGTCTAATTTCATGTTCACTGGAGGCATCAACACCTTCCAGGGGTCCACCAGTGGCTCTCGCTTGACGAGGTTCATCCCCACAGAGAATTCAGGTCCTCTGTGGTCAGTCCCGCCTGTGGTAGTGCGCCGTGGTGTCCCTGCTGCCTCAAAGGTCAAGATAGCTGGGAAACTTGGTCGAACCACCTTGGAGACCCATCAGGAATGCCACCATTTTGAAGTCTGTGATGACCTCCCAGCTGTGCTCATCATACTTCAGGGCGTCTAGCAAGGTACTGACACTGTAGTATTCTTTTTTAAGGTGCGCCGAGCGAGCCAGGGGAAGACACGGGTTCTCGTTACGGAGCAGCACGGCTTTGAGGCTCCTGGAAGAGCTGTCAGTAAAGAGGCACCACTCGCTCGGGTTTGCCTCGACCAGACTGGCTACATTGTGGCAGAAGCAGAGCCCATCTTGACGGGTGAAGAAGCTGGAAAAACCTAGGTGACGCTTCCTCTGATCTGCGAACTGCACACTTTCATCCAACAAGCTCGGCGCTGGACTTTGTGAGACCAAGATCTCTGATCAAGTCGTTGATGCCTTGTTGATTGTGGTAGTATGTGTTTCTCTCCTCAGCTGCAACTCTGACATTGTAATCTGGATCTACAACATCTTCCTCCCACTCTGACTACTATTTATATCGCTGGAAACTTATAGAAAGTTCTATATCAGCTACTCAACACTGATTCTATCTGGAATGTTCTGAAAAATAGTTAAATTTCAAAAAGTCATTTTCTATACTTTTTAGACGTAATCAGGAAGATCATAACACTTATCAACCAGGAATAAAAAGAAATATATTTTTTCTTTTACACATTGATCTCCTACTCTACTTATATTTCTGACCACTGTGACCATTCTCCTAATATTCTGCATCTGTTTTTCATCCCTAATCATCCCGCTGTAAATACACAATCTCGCTCCCACTTGGTTCATCTGATCACTCTCTCATAAATGTATCTAACGGCACCTCTCCCTCAAGTAGCTCCTTCCAAGCGTAAATACTGACACCTCAACAAAGCTGACGAATAACTTACGTAACTTCTTTTCTGACTTTCTTTGGGTAAATTACTGTCTCTTATGTGCTAATGCTTCTGTCTCTGTCAAACGCATAGCAGAGGTTATTGTTGAGGGAATGGAAGTATTTATCTCCTCCGAGACGACATCTTCCTCCACTTCATCGTTCAACCCTTCCTGTTCTGAGGTCATTCAGGCAAGGGATCAGACATACTGTGCTTGGAAAAACTCTCCTCCCTCTGGCTCCCATCCAGCACTTAACACTGCCCGTAATCGCTGTAAGCACGTTATCCGTGTGACGGTGTTCCTTTATCCACATGAAATGCAATAACCTCTCCTCGTCCTAGACCTCTCTGGTCTTTAGCTAGGGGCGTCTCTAACAACTTCTGTCGCTCTACCTCTCCTTTACTTTTCCATTCTGACGGTAGTATAGTTGTCTCTCCCGTAGACAAAGTAACTCTCTTTCGTTCCCGTTTCTCCTCTAACTCCACCTTGGGTGACTCTAGCATTCCTTCACCCCATGATGCTCCTCTTACTATTCGTATGCCTCTTCCCATAATTTCTTTCGGACTGTCCTGAAAAGCGTTTTTTTTTTTTTTTTTTTTTTTGGACACAAGCAAGACTTATGTTCCTGATGGCATCCATCCTCGTGTACTGAAAGAGTGTCCCTCTGAACTTGCACCTGTGCTTGCTCGTGTGTTCCGTTTCTGCTTAAAAACCAAAACTTTTCTTCTCCTTGGAAGCATGTGTTGGTTCATCCCATCCCTAAGAAGGGTGACCGTTCTGACCTCCTGACTATCGTCCAATCACTTTGAGATCTACCATTTCTAAAGTCTTCGAATCCCTCCTCAACTCCCATATCATTAAACACCTCGAACATCACAGTCTTCTCTCTGATCACCAGTATGGCTTCCGTAAGGCGAGATCAGTTAGTGATATTCTTTCTTATCTTACTAATGTCTGGTCATCATCCCTGAAGGATTTTGGGGAGTCATGTGTAGTTGCCCTCGACATATCTGAGCTTTTGATAGAGTGAGGCATCGGGATCTCTTCTCTTAGCTCCCTTTTTTTGGCTTCCCTCCGGCCGATCTATTTCTGTGGTTGTTGATGGATCAGCCTCCCCCTTTTCTCCACCAACAGCGGTGTCCCTCAAGGTTCTGTCCTGTCCCCTACACTTTTTCCTCCTTTTTTTTAAATTGTTTCCTCTCCTCCACAAATAATCTAGTGCACTCATGCGCTGACGACTCAACATTGCATTCATCTACATCGATCAATTCTGCTCCCTCTTCTCTCACGCGATCTGCATCTCGTCTTGACACAGCTTCCTAATAAACTCAGACTTGGACAGGATACCTCAGTGGTGTACACATAGTCTTGTTAAGTTTAATGCCTCCAAGACTCAGTTTCTACCCATCTCTATCGGAAACTCCTCACAACTTTCGTCTCTCCTTTGACATACTTGGTGTCACTGTAACATTCAGTCTTTCTTGGCAACCCCACATTACAGGAATAGGTAAGTCTGCCTCTAAGAAACTGGGTGTCTTGTTTAGATGTCGAAATTTCTGCTCTTCTGAACATTTGCTCCGTTTATACAAGTTGTTGATTCGTCCTTGTATGGAGTACAGCTCTCACATTTGAGGTGGTTTTAGCTCTGTATCCTTGCTTGACAGAGTTGAATCGAAAGCAGGCCGAGTTATAAACTTTCCCAGGCTAACTTCCAAACCTGACCCCTTTGCCCTACGCCGCAATGTTGGTTCACTTTTCCTCTTCTATAGGTATTTGGTTTTCGCTCCCGAGAACTGGCGGCTTGTGAGCCAACACCACTAGCTAGATCACGCAATACCCGGCAAGCTGCTGCGTCACATGATTAGTGTGTTGCCATCGGCAGCTCAGGGATGGGCCGTTTTGATGTTGCGTTTCACACATTTATCGGTTATTAGGGTCATTTTTCTTTATCCAAAGGAACCATTATAATAATAAGTTATGACTTCGTGCTGAAAAGATTCTAACTTGCGCTTTCTTTTTCGTTATTTCCGTAAATTCTACACTAAAGATATAATATTTACGCTCAAAGTTAACTGATAGTTGTATATACTCTAGTATAACAAACTGATCTTAAAAATAGAGAATGTAACTGATCAATGAAAACTACAAAATGTATCTTTACTTATACGCAACACCTTCGCTTGTTGACAGCGTCAGTTTGCGTCACACGATCACAAGACGAAGGTTTGGCTTTGATTCTGGCGGCCGTCGGCAGTAAACCCTGACATGATTATTGGTTCCAGGATTACCATACAAACCTTTCAATGGTCGGAAACAAGTCCAAGCTAAATACCATCTATGTGATGCCTAGATAGATGGGAGACTTGTTTGCTAGTGAAATTTCTGGGTATTTATCGGCCAATGTCTCAGGGTTATCATGGGAGAATTAGGTCGACTGAGGCTTAATGATGAGAAGCGCTGGGACGGTGAGTTGTGTGTGTGTGTGTGTGTGTGTGGACATACGTACGTAGGTACATCTGGCCCACCAGCCGGAAAGATGATCAAATGATATAACTTCTTCCTGTGACTTGAGCAATGTTGTAAGGTTTATGTTAGAACTTTAGCTCTTGGGAATGATGACAAATCTAATATTCTTTTATGCAATAGAACGTAAACCCATTGTCTCTATACTGTTAAACCCACTGTCTCCATACTGTTAAACCCACTATAGTGAATGATAACCTTACGACTTAATTTTTCCACAGTTCGACAAAGGTCGGACCAGTTTAATGAATGGGTGATATTTAATGTTATTATCAATTTTTATGATCTATGTAATTTCATGTAATATTTGCATAGGTTTCTCAAGCTTCCTGATAAGACATCATTTGTTCATTGATTTCTTTGTTGTCGGAAGAACTAACACGTAGGTCAAGCCTAGTATGGCTAGCGAGCAGGGAGTCACGTACATTGGAGCCGTGGGATCGGCCAACGGGCCAACACGGTGATCCTCATGTGGGCATCGAACACGGGACACAAAATCCCTCTTATCTTCCTCCAGGATCGAACCTGATCCGCCCTTGTATGTGCCCTGGGCTGGATGACACGGGTGAGAATAAAGGTTTGGTTTCCAGTCTCAGAATTACTTGCTACGTCTATCCTTGTACTACATGCACAGTGTCTGGCCAGGCCCTACGCTACATCATGTTCTCCGGGGCTGCAACGTCTCTCGGTCATGACAGCACACGTGCATGACGGGTGGAGCCGCCTCCAGCCTACCCTGGCAGACCATAAGTCTCTTACCTGATGTTGAATTCAGGTCGATTTGCTGCGTAACCGACCGATGGATATCGCTGTACATTGTGGATGGGTCGACGATGACGGACGCTGTGTTGCCGCTGGTGCTGGCGGTCTGGCGTGTGTGGCGGGTGGCGGCTGTGTAGCTGGTAGTGTGCGACCTTGTGCGGCTGCGGGTGATGGACGGAGTACTTCTTGAGTGGGTGTGGAGGAGATTGTTTCTGGCGCAGTGTTTCCTGACTACACTGGCGACGAGAGGAGCCGACATGTCTGCTCTGACGGTTGGAAGGCAGATGAGAAAAGATGTAACTGTGTTGGCCAGAGTCATCACAATCCTGGTGTTTGTGAGAGACATGATCTTGAATGTTGTTATCATGCTCCTGGCTGTCATGATGAGGACCAGTGTGGTAGTCATGGTTAGCTTGGTCCTGGCGAGGAGGACCTTCCTGCTGGTGGTCTGGTCGAGGGTTAGTAGTGGTGTGGTGAGGCAGGTCACCTGGCCTGCTGCTGCCTCCCCCGGCCGGGTTGCTCTCGTCCGTCTGGTGCAGGAAGCTGTGTTGCCTCCACACGTCCAGCTCTCGTTCGTTCTTGTTTCGTTGTTCAGAAATCTGTCGCTGTTGACTGTGTTTGTTATGCTTCGGTGTGTGTTTGTCATGCTCTTGTTGTTGTTGTTGAGGCAGTTGTTGCCGCTGGAGGGTTCGACCAGTGTTACTGTGAGAGAAAGAAGAAAGGGGAAAATCAAAATCATTTTAGCGGACCTGCAACAGATAGATAGATAGATGGGTCATTAGATCACGACAGTTAGATAGATGGGTCATTAGATCACGACAGTTAGATAGATGGGTCATTAGATCACGACAGTTAGATAGATGGGTCATCAGATCACGACAGTTAGATAGATGGGTCATTAGATCACGACAGTTAGATAGATGGGTCATCAGATCACGACAGTTAGATAGATGGGTCATTAGATCACGACAGTTAGATAGATGGGTCATCAGATCACGACAGTTAGATAGATGGGTCATTAGATCACGACAGTTAGATAGATGGTTCATCAGATCACGACAGTTAGATAGATGGGTCATTAGATCACATCCCTCCTCAACATGTAAACAAAGTTCTCCAGTTGACGTGTGCTATTTAAGAGCAAGATTTCTTACTACCTTCAGATCTAAGAGAGAATATCATGAAGATAATCATGAAATGAACCTCGCCTTCGCCTCATCGTATATCCTTCAATATCGTCAAGAGCAGTTCATGACAGATCAATAACTGACACTGAGTCTCACACTGAAGCTGATACTGAGCCCATCTGGACGAGATGGTCTCAGAGAACTGATGGCTTAGTGACCCTAGTTATGGTGAGATGATGGCTTAGTGACCCTAGTTATGGTGAGATGATGGTTTAGTGACCCTAGTTATGGTGAGATGATGGCTTAGTGACCCTAGTTATGGTGAGCTGATGGCTTAGTGACCCTAGTTATGGTGAGATGATGGCTTAGTGACCCTAGTTATGGTGAGATGATGGCTTAGTGACCCTAGTTATGGTGAGATGATGGCTTAGTGACCCTAGTTATGGTAAGATGATGGCTTAGTGACCCTAGCTATGGTGAGGTGATGGCTTAGTGACCCCAGCTATGGTGAGGTGATGGCTTAGTGACCCTAGTTATGGTGAGCTGATGGCTTAGTGATCCTAGTTATGGTAAGATGATGGCTTAGTGACCCTAGTTATGGTGAGCTGATGGCTTAGTGACCCTAGTTATGGTGAGCTGATGGCTTAGTGATCCTAGTTATGGTAAGATGATGGCTTAGTGACCCTAGTTATGGTAAGATGATGGCTTAGTGATCCTAGTTATGGTGAGGTGATGGTAATAGTGACCCTAGTTATGGTGAGATGATGGCTTAGTGACCCTAGTTATGGTGAGGTGATGGTAATAGTGACCCTAGTTATGGTGAGATGATGGCTTAGTGACCCTAGTTATGGCGAGATGATGGCTTAGTGACCCTAGTTATGGCGAGATGATGGCTTAGTAACCCTAGTTATGGTAAGATGATGGCTTAGTGACCCTAGTTATGGTGAGCTGATGGCTTAGTGACCCTAGCTATGGTGAGATGAAGGCTTAGTGACCCTAGTGATGTGAGATGATGGCTTAGTGACCCTAATTATGGTGAGATGATGGCTTAGTGACCCTAGTTATGGTAAGATGATGGTTTAGTGACCCTAGTTATGGTGAGGTGATGGCTTAGTGACCCTAGTTATGGTGAGCTGATGGCTTAGTGACCCTAGTTATGGTGAGATGATGGCTTAGTGATCCTAGTTATGGTGAGATGATGGCTTAGTGACCCTAGTTATGGTAAGATGATGGCTTAGGGACCCTAGGTATGGTGAGATGATGCCAATAGTAACCCTAGCTATGGTGAGATGATGGCAATAGTGACCCTAGTTATGGTTAGGTGATGGCTTAGTGACCCGAGTTATGGTGAGGATGGCTTAGAGACCCTAGTTATGGTGAGGTGATGGCTTAGTGACCCAAGTTATGGTGAAATGATGGCTTAGTGACCCTAGTTATGGTAAGATGTTGGCTTAGTGACCCTAGTTATGGGAGGTGATGGCTTAGTGACCCTAGTTATGGGAGGTGATGGCTTAGTGACCCCAGCTATGATGAGATGAAGGCTTAGTGACCTTAGTTATGTGAGATGATGGCTTGGTGACCCTAGTTATGGTGAGCTGATGGCTTAGTGACCCTAGTTATGGTAAGATGATGGTTTAGTGACCCTAGTTATGGTGAGGTGATGGCTTAGTGACCCTAGTTATGGTCTAAATGTGTGTGGATGGAACCAAGAGGAGAAAAAAGGATAGGTAATATGTTTCAGGAGAGGAATCGGAATGTTTTGGTTAGAGTGAAACGAAGCTCAAGGGTAAAGGGATAGAGTGGTTTGGGAATGTTTTGGAGTAAAGTCAGGGGTTGGTGAGAGGACAAGAGCAAAGGAAGGAGTAGCACTACTCCTGAAGCAGGAGTTGTGGGAGTATGTGATAGTGTAAGAAAGTAAACTCTAGATTGCTATGGGTAAAACTGAAAGTGGATGGAGAGAGGTGGGTGATTATTAGTGCCTATGCACTTGGACATGAGAAGAAAGATCATGGGAGGCAAGTGTTTTCGGAGCAGCTGAGTGAGTATATTAGCAGTTTTGATGCACGAGACCAGGTTACAGTGATGGGTGAATTGAATGCAAAGATGAGTAATGTGGCAGTTGAGGGAATAATTGGTGTACATGTGGTGTTCAGTGTTGTAAGTGTTAATGGTGAAGAGCTTCTAGACTTTTGTGCTGAAAAAGGACTGGTGATTGGGAATACCTGGTTTAAAAAGAGAGATATACATAAGTATACGTATCTAAGTAGGAGAGATGGCCAGAGAGCGTTATTGGATTTCGTGTTAATTGATAGGCGCGTGAAAGAGAGACTTTTGGATGTTAACGTGCTGAGAGGTGCAACTGGAGGGATGTCTGATCATTATCTTGTGGAGGCGAAGGTGAAGATTTGCAGAGGTTTTCAGAAAAGAAGAGAGAATGTTAGAGTGAAGAGTATGGTGAGAGTGAGTTTGGGACGGAGATTTCTGTAAGGAAGTACCATGAGAGACTGGGTGCGGAATGGAAAAAGGTGAGAGCAAAGGACGTAAGGGGAGTGGGGGAGGAATGGGATGTATTTAGGGAAGCAGTGATGGCTAGAGCAAAAGATGCATGTAGCATGAGAAGCGTGGGAAGTGGGCAGATTAGAAAAGGTAGTGAGTGGTGGGATGAAGTAAGATCATTAGTGAAGGAGAAGAGAGAGGCGATTGGACGATTTTTGCAGGGAGATAGTGCAAATGACTGGGAGATGTATAAAAGAAAGAGGCAGGAGGTCAAGGAAAAGGTGCAAGAGGTGAAAAAGTGGGCATATGAGAGATGGGGTGAGAGAGTATCATCAAATTTTAGGTAGAATAAAAAAATGTTTTGGAAGGAGGTAAATAAAGTGTGTAAGACAAGAGAACAACTGGAAACATCGGTGAAGGGGGCTAATAGGGTGGTGATAACAAGTAGTGGTGATGTGAGAAGGAGATGGAGTGAGTTTTCTGAAGGTTTGTTGAATGTGTTAGATGATAGAGTGGCAGATGTAGGGTGTTTTGGTCGAGGTGGTGTGCGAAGTGAGAGGGTCAGGGAGAATGATTTGGTAAAAAGAGAAGAGGTAGTGAAAGCTTTGTAGAAAATGAAAGCCGGCATTGCGGCGGGTTTTCATGGTATTGCAGTGGAATTTATTAAAAAAGGGGTGACTGTGTTGTTGACTGGTTGGTGAGGATATTCAATGTATGTATGGCTCATGGTAAAGTGCCTGAGGATTGGCAGAATGCATGCATAGTGCCATTGTCCAAAGGCAAAGGGGATAAAGGTGAGTGCTCAAATTACAGAGGTATAAGTTTATTGAGTATTCCTGGGAAATTATATGGGAGGGTATTGATTGAGAGGGTGAAGGCATGTACAGAGCATCAGATTGGGGAAGATCAGTGTGGTTTCAGAAATGGTAAAGGATGTGTGGATCAGGTGTTTGCTTTGAAGAATATATGTGAGAGATACTTAGAAAAACAAACGAATTTGTATATAGCATTTATGGATCTGGAGAAGGCATATGATAGAGTTGATAGAGATGCTCTGTGGAAGGTATTCAGAGTATGTGGTGTAGAAGGCAAGTTACTGGAAGCAGTGAAAAGTTTTTATCGAGGATGTAAGGCATGTGTACGAGTAAGGAGAGAGGAATGTGATTGGTTCTCAGTGAATGTCGGTTTGCGGCAGGGGTACGTGATGTCTCCATGGTTGTTTAATTTGTTTGTGGATGAGGTTCTTAGGGAGGTGAATACAAGAGTTTTTGAGAGAGGGGCAAGTATGCAGTCTGTTGTGGATGAGAGAGCTTGGGAAGTGAGTCAGTTGTTGTTCGCTGATGAGACAGCGCTGGTAGCTGATTCGGGTGAGAAATTGCAGAAGCTGTTGACTATGTTTGGTACAGTGTGTGAAAGAAGAAAGCTGAGAGTAAATGTGAGTAAGAGCTAGGTTATTAGGTACAGTAGAGTTGAGTGACTAGTAAATTGGGAGGTATATTTGAATGGAGAAAAACTGGAGGAAGTGAAGTGTTTTTAGATATCTGGAAGTGGATTTGGAAGCGGATGGAACCATGGAAGCGGAAGTTAGTCACAGGGTGGGGGAGGGGGCGAAAATTCTGGGAGCGTTGAAATATGTGTGGAGGACGAGAACATTATCTCGGAAAGCAAAAATAGGTATGTTTGAAGGAATATTGGTTCCAACAATGTTGTATGGTTGCGAGGTGTGGGCTATAGATAGGGTTGTGCGAAGGAGGGTGGATGTGTTGGAAATGAGATGTTTGAGGACAATATGTAGTGTGAGGTGGTTTGATCGAGTAAGAATGAAAGGGTAAGAGAGATGTGTGATAATAAAAAGAGTGTGGTTGAGAGAGCAGAAGAGGGTGTTTTGAAATGGTTTGGTCACAAGGAGAGAATGAGTGAGGAAAGATTGACAAAGAAGAGATATGTGTCAGAGGTGGAGGAAAGAAGGAGAAGTGGGAGACCAAATTGGAGGTGGATTGATGGAGTGAAAAAGATTTTGAGCGATCGGGGCCTGAAGATGCAGGAGGGTGAAAGGCGTGCAAGGAATAGAATGTATTGGAATGATGTGGTATACCGGGGTCGACGTGCCGTCAGTGGATTGAACCAGGGCGTGTGAAGCGTCTGGGGTAAACCATTCAAAGTTTTGTGGGGCCTGGATGTGGAAAGGTATCTGTGGTTCCAGTGCATCATACATGACAGCTAGAACGAATGTGGCCTTTGTTGTCTTTTCCTAGCGCTACCTTGCGTGCGTGCGGGGGGAAGGGGTTGTCATATCATGTGCGGCTGGGTGGCGACCGGAATGAATAAAGGCAGTAAGTATGAATTGTGTACGTGTGTATATATGTATATGTCTATGTATGTATATATATATGTGTACGTAGTTATATATATATATGTGCTTGTGTGGACGTGTATGTATATACATGTGTATGTGGGTGGGTTGGGCCATTCTTTCGTCTGTTTCCATACGCTACCTCGCTAACGCGGGAGACAGCGACATTATCTTGTGGAGGCTAAGGTGAAGATTAGTATGGGTTTTCAGAAAAGAGGAGTGAATGTTGGGGTGAAGAAGGTGGTGAGAGTAAGTGAGCTTGGGAAGGAGACCTGTGTGGGGAAGTACCAGGAGAGACTGTGTACAGAATGGAAAAAGGTGAGAACAATGGAAGTAAGGGGAGTCGGGGAGGAATGGGATGTATTTAGGGAATCAGTGATGGATTGCGCAAAAGATGCTTGTGGCATGAGAAGAGTGGGAGGTGGGCTGTTTAGAAAGGGTAGTGAGTGGTGGGATGAAGAAGTAAGAGTATTAGTGAAAGAGAAGAGAGAGGCATTTGGACGATTTTTGCAGGGAAAAAATGCAATTGAGTGGGAGAAGTATAAAAGAAAGAGACAGGAGGTCAAGAGAAAGGTGCAAGAGGTGAAAAAAAGGGCAAATGAGAGTTGGGGTGAGAGACTATCAGTAAATTTTAGGGAGAATAAAAAGATGTTCTGGAAGGAGGTAAATAGGGTGCGTAAGACAAGGGAGCAAATGGGAACTTCAGTGAAGGGCGTAAATGGGGAGGTGATAACAAGTAGCGGTGATGTGAGAAGGAGATGGAATGAGTATTTTGAAGGTTTGTTGAATGTGTCTGATGACAGAGTGGCAGATATAGGGTGTTTTGGTCGAGGTGGTGTGCAAAGTGAGAGGGTTAGGGAAAATGATTTGGTAAACAGAGAAGAGGTAGTAAAAGCTTTGCGGAAGATGAAAGCCGGCAAGGCAGCAGGTTTGGATGGTATTGCAGTGGAATTTATTAAGAAAGGGGGTGACTGTATTGTTGACTGTTTGGTAAGGTTATTTAATGTATGTATGACTCATGGTGAGGTGCCTGAGGATTGGCGGAATGCGTGCATAGTGCCATTGTACAAAGGCAAAGGGGATAAGAGTGAGTGCTCAAATTACAGAGGTATAAGTTTGTTGAGTATTCCTGGTAAATTATATGGGAGGGTATTGATTGAGAGGGTGAAGGCATGTACAGAGCATCAGATTGGGGAAGAGCAGTGCGGTTTCAGAAGTGGTAGAGGATGTGTGGATCAGGTGTTTGCTTTGAAGAATGTATGTGAGAAATACTTAGAAAAGCAAATGGATTTGTATGTAGCATTTATGGATCTGGAGAAGGCATATGATAGAGTTGATAGAGATGCTCTGTGGAAGGTATTAAGAATATATGGTGTGGGAGGCAAGTTGTTAGAAGCAGTGAAAAGTTTTTATCGAGGATGTAAGGCATGTGTACGTGTAGGAAGAGAGGAAAGTGATTGGTTCTCAGTGAATGTAGGTTTGCGGCAGGGGTGTGTGATGTCTCCATGGTTGTTTAATTTGTTTATGGATGGGGTTGTAAAGGAGGTAAATGCAAGAGTCCTGGAAAGAGGGGCAAGTATGAAGTCTGTTGGGGATGAGAGAGCTTGGGAAGTGAGTCAATTGTTGTTCGCTGATGATACAGCGCTGGTGGCTGATTCATGTGAGAAACTGCAGAAGCTGGTGACTGAGTTTGGTAAAGTGTGTGGAAGAAGAAAGTTGAGAGTAAATGTGAATAAGAGCAAGGTTATTAGGTACAGTAGGGGTGAGGGTCAAGTCAATTGGGAGGTGAGTTTGAATGGAGAAAAACTGGAGGAAGTGAAGTGTTTTAGATATCTGGGAGTGGATCTGTCAGCGGATGGAACCATGGAAGCGGAAGTGGATCATAGGGTGGGGGAGGGGGCGAAAATTTTGGGAGCCTTGAAAAATGTGTGGAAGTCGAGAACATTATCTCGGAAAGCAAAAATGGGTATGTTTGAGGGAATAGTGGTTCCAACAATGCTGTTTGGTTGCGAGGCGTGGGCTATGGATAGAGATGTGCGCAGGAGGATGGATGTGCTGGAAATGAGATGTTTGAGGACAATGTGTGGTGTGAGGTGGTTTGATCGAGTAAGTAACGTAAGGGTAAGAGAGATGTGTGGAAATAAAAAGAGCGTGGTCGAGAGAGCAGAAGAGGGTGTTTTGAAATGGTTTGGGCACATGGAGAGAATGAGTGAGGAGAGATTGACCAAGAGGATATATGTGTCGGAGGTGGAGGGAACGAGGAGAAGAGGGAGACCAAATTGGAGGTGGAAAGATGGAGTGAAAAAGATTTTGTGTGATCGGGGCCTGAACATGCAGGAGGGTGAAAGGAGGGCAAGAAATAGAGTGAATTGGAGTCATGTGGTATACAGGGGTTGTCGTGCTGTCAGTGGATTGAAGCAAGGCATGTGAAGCGTCTGGGGTAAACCATGGAAAGCTGTGTAGGTATGTATATTTGCGTGTGTGGACGTGTGTATGTACATGTGTATGGGGGGGGGGGGGGTTGGGCCATTTCTTTCGTCTGTTTCCTTGCGCTACCTCGCAAACGTGGGAGACAGCGACAAAGTATAAAAAAAAAAAAAAAAAAAAAAAAAAATATATATATATATATATATATACATATATATATATATATATATATATATATATATATATATATATATATATATATATATATATATATTCCCTGGGGATAGGGGAGAAAGAATACTTCCCACGTATTCCCTGCGTGTCGTAGAAGGCGACTAAAAGGGAAGGGAGCGGGGGGCTGGAAATCCTCCCCTCTCGTTTTTTTTTTTTTTTTTTTTTTTTTTTCCAAAAGAAGGAACAGAGAAGAGGGCCAGGTGAGGATATTCCCTCAAAGGCCCAGTCCTCTGTTCTTAACGCTACCTCGCTATCGCGGGAAATAGCGAATAGTATGAAAAAAAAAAAAAAAAAAAAAAAAAAATATATATATATATATATATATATTATCCCTGGGGATAGGGGAGAAAGAATACTTCCCACATATTCCCTGCGTGTCGTAGAAGGCGACTAAAAGGGAAGGGAGCGGGGGCTGGAAATCCTCCCCTTTCGTTTTTTCATTTTTTTCTTTCCAAAGGAAGGAACAGAGAAGGGGGCCGAGTGAGGATGTTTCCTTAGAGGCCCAGTTCTCTGTTCTTAACGCTACCTCGCTGACGCGGGAAATGGCGAATAGTATGAAAGAAAGAAGAAAAGATATATATATATATATATATATATATATATATATATATATATATATATATATATATATATATATATATATATATATATATTATTATTATTATTATTATTATTATACTTTTTCGCTGTCTCCCGCGTTTGCGAGGTAGCGCAAGGAAACAGACGAAAGAAATGGCCCCCCCCCCCATACACATGTATATACATACGTCCACACACGCAAATATACACACCCACACAGCCTTCCATGGTTTACCCCAGACGCTTCACATGCCCTGCTTCAATCCACTGACAGCATGTCAACCCCGGTATACCACATCGCTCCAATTCACTCTATTCCTTGCCCTCCTTTCACCCTCCTGCATGTTCAGGCCCCGATCACACAAAATCTTTTTCACTCCATCTTTCCACCTCCAATTTGGTCTCCCTCTTCTCCTTGTCCCTCCACCTCCGACACATATATCCTCTTGGTCAATCTTTCCTCACTCATCCTCTCCATGTGCCCAAACCACTTCAAAACACCCTCTTCTGCTCTCTCAACCACGCTCTTTTTATTTCCACACATCTCTCTTACCCTTACGTTACTCACTCGATCAAACCACCTCACACCACACATTGTCCTCAAACATCTCATTTCCAGCACATCCATCCTCCTGCGCACAACTCTATCCATAGCCCACGCCACGCAACCATACAACATTGTTGGGACCACTATTCCTTCAAACATACCCATTTTTGCTTTCCGAGATAATGTTCTCGACTTCCACACATTCTTCAAGGCCCCCAGGATTTTCGCCCCCTCCCCCACCCTATGATCCACTTCCGCTTCCATGGTTCCATCCGCTGCCAGATCCACTCCCAGATATCTAAAACACTTCACTTCCTCCAGTTTTTCTCCATTCAAACTCACCTCCCAATTGACTTGACCCTCAACCCTACTGTACCTAATAACCTTGCTCTTATTCACATTTACTCTTAACTTTCTTCTTCCACACACTTTTCCAAACTCAGTCACCAGCTTCTGCAGTTTCTCACATGAATCAGCCACCAGCGCTGTATCATCAGCGAACAACAACTGACTCACTCCCAAGCTCTCTCATCCCCAACAGACTTCATACTTGCCCCACTTTCCAAAACTCTTGCATTTACCTCCCTATCAACCCCATCCATAAACAAATTAAACAACCATGGAGACATCACACACCCCTGCCGCAAACCTACATTCACTGAGAACCAATCACTTTCCTCTCTTCCTACACGTATGCATGCCTTACATCCTCGATAAAAACTTTTCACTGCTTCTAACAACTTTCCTCCCACACCATATATTCTTAATACCTTCCACAGAGCATCTCTATCAACTCTATCATATGCCTTCTCCAGATCCATAAATGCTACATACAAATCCATTTGCTTTTCTAAGTATTTCTCACATACATTCTTCAAAGCAAACACCTGATCCACACATCCTCTACCACTTCTGAAACCACACTGCTCTTCCCCAATCTGATGCTCTGTACATGCCTTCACCCTCTCAATCAATACCCTCCCATATAATTTACCAGGAATACTCAACAAACTTATACTTCTGTAATTTGAGCACTCACTCTTATCCCCTTTGCCTTTGTACAATGGCACTATGCACGCATTCCGCCAATCCTCAGGCACCTCACCATGAGTCATACATACATTAAATAACCTTACCAACCAGTCAACAATACAGTCACCCCCTTTTTTAATAAATTCCACTGCAATACCATCCAAACCTGCTGCCTTGCCGGCTTTCATCTTCCGCAAAGCTTTCACTACCTCTTCTCTGTTTACCAAATCATTTTCCCTGACCCTCTCACTTTGCACACCACCTCGACCAAAACACCCTATACTGCCACTCTATCATCAAACACATTCAACAAACCTTCAAAATACTCACTCCATCTCCTTCTCACATCACCACTACTTGTTATCACCTCCCCACTTGCGCAATTCACCGAAGTTCCCATTTGCTCCCTTGTCTTACGCACTTTATTTACCTCCTTCCAGAACATCTTTTTATTCTCCCTAAAATTTAATGATACTCTCTCACCCCAACTCTCATTTGCCCTTTTTTTTCACCTCTTGCACCTTTCTCTTGACCTCCTGTCTCTTTCTTTTATACATCTCCCACTCAATTGCATTTTTTCCCTGCAAAAATCGTCCAAATGCCTCTCTCTTCTCTTTCACTAACACTCTTACTTCTTCCTCCCACCACTCACTACCCTTTCTAATCAACCCACCTCCCACTCTTCTCATGCCACAAGCATCTTTTGCGCAATCCATCACTGATTCCCTAAATACATCCCATTCCTCCCCCACTCCCCTTACTTCCATTGTTCTCACCTTTTTCCATTCTGTACTCAGTCTCTCCTGGTACTTCCTCACACAGGTCTCCTTCTCAAGCTCACTTACTCTCACCACCCTCTTCACCCCAACATTCACTCTTCTTTTATATATATATATATATATATATATATATATATATATATATATATATATATATATATATATATATATATATATATATATATATTGGGAGGTGAGTTTGAATGGTGAAAAACTGGAGGAAGTGAAGCGTTTTAGATATCTGGGAGTGGATCTGTCAGCGGATGGAACCATGGAAGCGGAAGTGGATCATAGGGTGGGGGAGGGGCGAAAATTTTGGGAGCGTTGAAGAATGTGTGGAAGTCGAGAACATTATCCCGGAAAGCAAAAAGGGGTATGTTTGAAGGAATAGTAGTTCCAACAATGTTGTGTGGTTGCGAGGCGTGGGCTATGGATAGAGTTGTGCGCAGGAGGATGGATGTGCTGGAAATGAGATGTTTGAGGACAATGTGTGGTGTGAGGTGGTTTGATCGAGTAAGTAACGTAAGGGTAAGAGAGATGTGTGGAAATAAAAAGAGCGTGGTTGAGAGAGCAGAAGAGGGTGTTTTGAAATGGTTTGGGCACATGGAGAGAATGAGTGAGGAAAGATTGACCAAGAGGATATATGTGTCGGAGGTGGAGGGAGCGAGGAGAAGAGGGAGACCAAATTGGAGGTGGAAAGATGGAGTGAAAAGGATTTTGTGTGATCGGGGCCTGAACATGCAGGAGGGTGAAAGGAGGGCAAGGAATAGAGTGAATTGGAGCGATGTGGTATACAGGGGTTGACGTGCTGTCAGTGGATTGAATCAAGGCATGTGAAGCGTCCGGGGTAAACCATGGAAAGCTGTGTAGGTATGTATATTTCCGTGTGTGGACGTGTGTATGTACATGTGTATGGGGGGGGGGTTGGGCCATTTCTTTCGTCTGTTTCCTTGCGCTACCTCGCAAACGCGGGAGACAGCGACAAAGTATAAAAAATATATATATATATATATATATATATATATATATATATATATATATATATATATATATATATATATATATATATTGTATATATATATATATTGTATATATATATATATATATATATATATATATATATATATATATATATATATATATATATATATATATATATATTGTGTATATATATATATATATATATATATATATATATATATATATATATATATATATATATATATATATCTATCTATCTATCTATCTATCTATCTATCTATCTATATATATATATATATATATATATATATATATATATATATATATATATATTTTTTTTTTTTTTTTTTCTTATTTTTTGCTTTGTCGCTGTCTCCCGCGTTTGCGAGGTAGCGCAAGGAAACAGACGAAAGAAATGGCCCAACCCACCCCCATACACATGTATATATATACACGTCCACCCACGCAAATATACATACCTACACAGCTTTCCATGGTTTACCCCAGACGCTTCACATGCCCTGATTCAATCCACTGACAGCACGTCAACCCCGGTATACCACATCGATCCAATTCACTCTATTCCTTGCCCTCCTTTCAGCCTCCTGCATGTTCAGGCCCCGATCACACAAAATCTTTTTCACTCATCTTTCCACCTCCAATTTGGTCTCCCACTTCTCCTCGTTCCCTCCACCTCCGACACATATATCCTCTTGGTCAATCTTTCCTCACTCATTCTCTCCATGTGCCCAAACCATTTCAAAACACCCTCTTCTGTTCTCTCAACCACGCTCTTTTAATTTCCACACATCTCTCTTACCCTTACGTTACTTACTCGATCAAACCACCTCACACCACACATTGTCCTCAAACATCTCATTTCCAGCACATTCACCCTCCTGCGCACAACTCTATCCATAGCCTACGCCTCGCAACCATACAAAATTGTTGGAACCACTATTCCTTCAAACATACCCATTTTTGCTTTCCGAGATAATGTTCTCGACTTCCACATATTCTTCAAGGCTCCCAGGATTTTCGCCCCCTCCCCCACCCTATGATCCACTTCCGCTTCCATGGTTCCATCCGCTGCCAGATCCACTCCCAGATATCTAAAATACTTTACTTCCTCCAGTTTTTCCCCATTCAAACTTACCTCCCAGTTGACTTGACCCTCAACCCTACTGTACCTAATAACCTTGCTCTTATTCACATTTACTCTTAACTTTCTTCTTTCACACACTTCACCAAACTCAGTCACCAGCTTCTGCAGTTTTTCACATGAATCAGCCACCAGCGCTGTATCATCAGCGAACAACAACTGACTCACTCCCAAGCTCTCTCATCCACAACAGACTTCATACTTGCCCCTCTTTCCAAAACTCTTGCATTCACCTCCCTAACAACCCCATCCATAAACAAATTAAACAACCATGGAGACATCACACACCCCTGCCGCAAACCTACATTCACTGAGAACCAATCACTTTCCTCTCTTCCTACACGTACCCATGCCTTACATCCTCGATAAAAACTTTTCACTGCTTCTAACAACTTGCCTCCCACACCATATATTCTTAATACCTTCCACAGAGCATCTCTATCAACTCTATCATATGCCTTCTCCAGATCCATAAATGCTACATACAAATCCATTTGCTTTTCTAAGTATTTCTCACATACATTCTTCAAAGCAAACACCTGATCCACACATCCTCTACCACTTCTGAAACGACACTGCTCTTCCCCAATCTGATGCCCTGTACATGCCTTCACCCTCTCAATCAATACCCTCCCGTATAATTTACCAGGAATACTCAACAAACTTATACCTCTGTAATTTGAGCACTCACTCTTATCCCCTTTGCCTTTGTACAATGGCACTATGCACGCATTCCGCCAATCCTCAGGCACCTCACCATGAGTCATACATACATTAGATAACCTTACCAACCAGTCAATAATACAGTCACCCCCTTTTTTAATAAATTCCACTGCAATACCATCCAAACCTGCTGCCTTGCCGGCTTTCATCTTCTGCAAAGCTTTTACTACCTCTTCTCTGTTTACCAAATAATTTTCCCTAACCCTCTCACTTTGCACACCACCTCGACCAAAACACCCTATATATGCCACTCTATCATCAAACACATTCAACAAACCTTCAAAATACTCACTCCATCTCCTTCTCACATCACCACTACTTGTTATCACCTCCGCATTTGCGCCCTTCACTGAAGTTCCCATTTGCTCCCTTGTCTTACGCACTTTATTTACCTCCTTCCAGAACATCTTTTTATTCTCCCTAAAATTTAGTGATACTCTCTCACCCCAACTCTCATTTGCCCTCTTTTTCACCTCTTGCACCTTTCTCTTGACCTCCTGTCTCTTTCTTTTATACATCTCCCACTCAATTGCATTTTTCCCCTGCAAAAATCGTCCAAATGCCTCTCTCTTCTCTTTCACTAATAATCTTACTTCTTCATCCCACCACTCACTACCCTTTCTAATCAACCCACCTCCCACTCTTCTCATGCCACAAGCATCTTTTGCGCAATCCATCACTGATTCCCTAAATAATACATCCCATTCCTCCCCCACTCCCCTTACTTCCATTGTTCTCATATATATATATATATATATATATATATATATACATATATATATATATATATATATATATATATATATATATATATATATATATATATATATATATATATATACATGTTGTGTCTCTCCTGATGATATGATTATTACACGAAATTGCACTTGGGAATATATATATATATATATATATATATATATATATATATATATATATATATATATATATATATATATATATATATATATATATATATATATGGGAAGTTTCTTTCTCCCCTATTGTTGTATATCAACTGATTGTTATATTTCTCTCCTGTGCCTCCCCTGATGATGTAATTATTACACGAAAGTGCACTTGGGAACTTATTGTGTTTCATTTCCCCCGTGGACTCAAAGGAATATCTTGATCACGCGCTCAATTTTGATCCTTTCCAACATGGATTCCACACGGCTCTTCTACTACTTTTCTACAAGCTGTCCTGGTCTTTCCCTCTTCATTACTGCTTTGTCCAAATCGTTAAACAAATTCCACAAAATGAAGTTACGATTTGGATTCCTTAAGAAATGCCTTGATGAATTAGTGATGCCAAGATCTATCCTACCGAGCGATTGTTGCAGCTGTCTGGTCGACCATTTGACGATTTTAAAAACATCATATTAAAGAAACATATTGAATTAAAGAAGATTGAAATGGAGGAAGATTTTCGTATTACAAGAGAGAAGAAACGTGCCTTTCAAATGGCTATACCGACATATTGGAAGAACCGTATGTTGGACTACTGCAATAAGAGATCTAGAAGTGAACGCAATAGGCTACAAATGAAACTGAATTGTTAGTTAGACCATCTTATTGAAAACAGTGATTGGACTATGAACACAAACCCTTCTTTCGTGATAAACCTTTCCAATAAACAACTAGATAAAATTTCCTTGTGTTCTTTAGGCTATAGATTAAGTTTTGTGTGCTTTAACACGGAAGCCAGCTGTGTTGATGTCACAAAGTCTTTCTGTAATTTAGAGAATTACAGTAAATCATATAATGAAATTAACATCTGTAAAGTTTTAGTGTATGCTAGTTTGTCAAAACCAGTGGGTCCTAATTGATCTAGAAGGTTTATAGGAGCTATTAACACTTTAAAAAAAGACAATGACATACATATTATTATAACAGATAAGGCTAACACTGTTGTGATTATGTACAAAAGTAATTATCTATCTAAAATGAATGATATTTTAAGTGATGACACAACATACTTTAAACTCGGTAAGAATCCCCTAGAAGCAGTTTATCTCATTTCAGTAAAGAACTGAAGTTTTTGTTGAAAGGTAATGGTTCTCTTATCAAAAGTTTGTCATCTATGTCTCCTTCATTTCCATATATGTATGGATTTATCAAAACACATAAGCAAAACAATCCAGCAAGACCCATAGTGAGTTCAGTAGGCTCCATCACATAAATTGTCAAAATGGTTAGTTTATCTATTAAGCCCATCAGTGAGCAAGATATGAAATTCTTATATCATGAACAATGTATATCTAGTTAACAAGTTTAATGATATCAATGCTCATTATCATTTCAAACTTGTTAGTTTTGATATTTCATCACTGTTCACAAAAGTCCCAGTTGATGACCTCTTAGAATATTTATTTGAGGTTTTGGATGATATTCATTTACCTATTTCAAATTCTGTTTTTATTGAACTGATGAAATTCTGTATAAAAGACTGTGTATTTCAGTTTATCTTTTATACTTAATGGCAGTTTCCCGCTTTAGTGAGGTACTTTAATGGAAGATAATATGCTAAAAAATTTGGTGATGATCCTTCTGGCATTTGTGTGTATCAAACTTATTTTCTTCTGAGTTGATTTCTGGACTGAATTTGCCTTTTTTTTTTTCTATCGGTATGATGCATGTTTGTATCATCAGTGTTGATGTTTGGGTTGTGTGTAGCAGCGGGGGAGACAGTTCTGTTTTGGGTTCACCGCCTTACCCTGACCCTCCCCGCACTAGACCCGACTCGCTTTGGTCCTAAAAGTTGCCTGAGAGTTGACCTGTAGCTGAGCTAACCCGCTGCTTATACTGCCAGTGTTGTCCCCAACGGACCCTACTTGATCTTTCTTTGCCTGTGAGGTTAGCGCTGCTCCCCACCGCTAAGGTCCCAGCCATCCTCTACCTTGTTCTTCAGATCCCGTCTACACTCAGATATCTCGTCCGCACCGACCTACCCCCCACAGCTACCCCCTCACCCACTCTCCTAGTTCCTTTGTTAGCTGGACCGTGATTTGCTCTCCTGAGTAGTTTATCTCTAGAGACTTTGAATAGTGGAGTTGTAGTTCTAGAGACCATGAATAGTGGATTTGTGAATTGTGGCTATAGAGACCATGGATAAACAGGTTGTATCTCTAGAGACCACGAATAGTGAAGTTGTAACTATAGATAATGGATAGTGCGTAGTTGTGGCTCTAGAAACTATGGCTAGTGGAGTTATAGCTCTAGTGACTATATATAGTGGAATTGTGGCTCTAGAGACCACAGAGAGTGGAGTTGTAGCTCGAGAGACCATGGATAGTGGAGGTGTGGCTCTAGATACCATAGATAGTGCAGTTGTGGCTCTAGAGACCATAAATAGTGGTGTTGTGGCTTTAGAGACCGTGGATAGTGGAGTTATGGCTCTAAAAACCATGGATAGTGAGGTTGTAGCTCTAGGGACCATGAATAGTGAGGATGTGGCTCAAGAGACCATGGATAGTAAAGTTGTGGCTCTATAAACCATGGATAGTGGGGCTGTAACTTTAGAAACCATGTGTAGTGGAGATGTGGCTCTAGAGACCATGGATTGTGGAGCTATGGTCCTAGAAATAAGGTGTAGCGGTTTTGTAAGTCTAGAAACGATAGTCCATGGAATTGTAGCTCTAGAAACCACGAATAGTGGCGTTGTGGCTTTAGAAACCATAGATGATGAAGGTGTGTCTCTAGAAACCATGGACAGTCTACGAAGCAAACAGTGGAAGAGATGTACATTGTTGAAGACGTTTTCTCTGTGTAATGATAATAATAATAATAATAATAATAATTATTATATTTTTTTTTTATTATACTTTGTCGCTGTTTGCGAGGTAGCGCAAGGAAACAGACGAAAGAAATGGCCCCCCCCCCCCATACACATATATATACATACGTCCACACACGCAAATATACATACCTACACAGCTTTCCATGGTTTACCCCAGACGCTTCACATGCCCTGCTTCAATCCACTGACAGCACGTCAACCCCGGTATACCACATCGCTCCAATTCACTCTATTCCTTGCCCTCCTTTCACCCTCCTGCATGTTCAGGCCCCGATCACACAAAATCTTTTTCACTCCATCTTTCCACCTCCAATTTGGTCTCCCTCTTCTCCTTGTTCCCTCCACCTCCGACACATATATCCTCTTGGTCAATCTTTCCTCACTCATCCTCTCCATGTGCCCAAACCACTTCAAAACACCCTCTTCTGCTCTCTCAACCATGCTCTTTTTATTTCCACACATCTCTCTTACCCTTACGTTACTCACTCGATCAAACCACCTCACACCACACATTGTCCTCAAACATCTCATTTCCAGCACATCCATCCTCCTGCGCACAACTCTATCCATAGTCCACGCCTCGCAACCATACAACATTGTTGGAACCACTATTCCTTCAAACATACCCATTTTTGCTTTCCGAGATAATGTTCTCGACTTCCACACATTCTTCAAGGCCCCCAGGATTTTCGCCCCCTCCCCCACCCTATGATCCACTTCCGCTTCCATGGTTCCATCCGCTGCCAGATCCACTCCCAGATATCTAAAACACTTCACTTCCTCCAGTTTTTCTCCATTCAAACTCACCTCCCAATTGACTTGACCCTCAACCCTACTGTACCTAATAACCTTGCTCTTATTCACATTTACTCTTAACTTTCTTCTTCCACACACTTTTCCAAACTCAGTCACCAGCTTCTGCAGTTTCTCACATGAATCAGCCACCAGCGCTGTATCATCAGCGAACAACAACTGACTCACTTCCCAAGCTCTCTCATCCACAACACACTTCATACTTGCCCCTCTTTCCAAAACTCTTGCATTTACCTCCCTAACAACCCCATCCATAAACAAATTAAACAACCATGGAGACATCACACACCCCTGCCGCAAACCTACATTCACTGAGAACCAATCACTTTCCTCTCTTCCTACACGTACACATGCCTTACATCCTCGATAAAAACTTTTCACTGCTTCTAACAACTTGCCTCCCACACCATATATTCTTAATACCTTCCACAGAGCATCTCTATCAACTCTATCATATGCCTTCTCCAGATCCATAAATGCTACATACAAATCCATTTGCTTTTCTAAGTATTTCTCACATACATTCTTCAAAGCAAACACCTGATCCACACATCCTCTACCACTTCTGAAACCACACTGCTCTTCCCCAATCTGATGCTCTGTACATGCCTTCACCCTCTCAATCAATACCCTCCCATATAATTTACCAGGAATACTCAACAAACTTATACCTCTGTAATTTGAGCACTCACTCTTATCCCCTTTGCCTTTGTACAATGGCACTATGCACGCATTCCGCCAATCCTCAGGCACCTCACCATGAGTCATACATACATTAAATAACCTTACCAACCAGTCAACAATACAGTCACCCCCTTTTTTAATAAATTCCACTGCAATACCATCCAAACCTGCTGCCTTGCCGGCTTTCATCTTCCGCAAAGCTTTCACTACCTCTTCTCTGTTTACCAAATCATTTTCCCTAACCCTCTCACTTTGCACACCACCTCGACCAAAACACCCTATATCTGCCACTCTATCATCAAACACATTCAACAAACCTTCAAAATACTCACTCCATCTCCTCACATCACCACTACTTGTTTTCACCTCCCCACTTGCGCCCTTCACCGAAGTTCCCATTTGCTCCCTTGTCTTACGCACTTTATTTACCTCCTTCCAGAACATCTTTTTATTCTCCCTAAAATTTAATGATACTCTCTCACCCCAACTCTCATTTGCCCTTTTTTTCACCTCTTGCACCTTTCTCTTGACCTCCTGTCTCTTTCTTTTATACATCTCCAACTCAATTGCATTTTTTCCCTGCAAAAATCGTCCAAATGCCTCTCTCTTCTCTTTCACTACTACTCTTACTTCTTCATCCCACCACTCACTACCCTTTCTAATCAACCCACCTCCCACTCTTCTCATGCCACAAGCATCTTTTGCGCAATCCATCACTGATTCCCTAAATACATCCCATTCCTCCCCCACTCCCCTTACTTCCATTGTTCTCACCTTTTTCCATTCTGTACTCAGTCTCTCCTGGTACTTCCTCACACAGGTCTCCTTCTCAAGCTCACTTACTCTCACCACCCTCTTCACCCCAACATTCACTCTTCTTTTCTGAAAACCCATACAAATCTTCACCTTAGCCTCCACAAGATAATGATCAGACATCCCTCCAGTTGCACCTCTCAGCACATTAACATCCAAAAGTCTCTCTTTCGCACGCCTGTCAATTAACACGTAATCCAATAACGCTCTCTGGCCATCTCTCCTACTTACATAAGTATACTTATGTATATCTCGCTTTTTAAACCAGGTATTCCCAATCATCAGTCCTTTTTCAGCACATAAATCTACAAGCTCTTTACCATTTCCATTTACAACACTGAACACCCCATGTATACCAATTATTCCCTCAACTGCCACATTACTCACCTTTGCATTCAAATCACCCATCACTATGACCCGGTCTCGTGCATCAAAACCACTAACACACTCATTCAGCTGCTCCCAAAACACTTGCCTCTCTTGATCTTTCTTCTCATGCCCAGGTGCATATGCATCAATAATCACCCACCTCTCTCCATCAACTTTCAGTTTTACCCATATTAATCGAGAATTTACTTTCTTACACTCTACTACATACTCCCACAACTCCTGTTTCAGGAGTATTGCTACTCCTTCCCTTGCTCTTGTCCTCTCACTAACCCCTGACTTTACTCCCCAGACATTCCCAAACCACTCTTCCCCTTTACCCTTGAGCTTCGTTTCACTCAGAGCCAAAACATCCAGGTTCCTTTCCTCAAACATACTACCTATCTCTCCTTTTTTCACATCTTGGTTACATCCACACACATTTAGGCACCCCACTCTGAGCCTTCGAGGAGGATGATCACTCCCCGCGTGACTCCTTCTTCTGTTTCCCATTTTAGAAAGTTAATACAAGGAGGGGAGGATTTCTGGCCCCCCGCTCCCGTCCCCTCTAGTCGCTTTCTACGACACGCGAGGAATACGTGGGAAGTATTCTTTCACCCCTATCCCCAGGGATAGTATACATATATATATACATACACACATACACACACATACACATACATACGCACATATACACACACACACACACATACATATAAATACATATGAGAAATGTAAGAAACAATTTAGAAAACTGAAACTTCTAGCTTGAAATGAATGAAAAAAAAGAATGTCACATAATGGTTCAACCTCTGGCTATGGAAAAAAGGAAATGTATAATTTATTTACACAAACGTCAATAGCAGTTCTCATCAATTTAACCACTCTATCAATAAACTTCAATGTCTAAGCTACATTTTTCTCCAATTTCACTATTTTCCTTCACATTTTCAATTGTGTCTGAAGGTTCTACTTCAAGAGTGATTGTTTTTCCAGTAAGGGTCTTCACATCTTGGTTACATCCACATATACAACTTATATGATAATAATAATAATAATAATAATAATAATAATAATAATGATAATGATAATAATAATAATAATGATAATAATAATGATGATAATAATGATAATGATGATAATAATAATAATAATAATAATGATAATAATAATAATAATAATAATAATTTTTTTTTAAAGGGGAAGTAAATGTTTATAGTTGTGTTACTGGAGTGATAGTTTTCATACATGGTGCTTTGACAAGAAAATAGTGAAATTGAAAAAAATGTAGCTTAGACATTGAAGCTTATTGATACAGTGGTTAAATTGATGAGAACTACTATTGACGTTTGTGTAAATAAATTAAACATTTCCTTTCCATAGCCAGAGGTTGAACCATTATGTGACATTCATTTTTTCATTTCATTTCAAGCTAGAAGTTTCAGTTTTCTAAATTGTTTCTTACATTTTTCACATGTATATATATGTATGTGTGTGTGTGTGTATATGTGCGTGTGTGTGTGTATGTGTGTGTGTGTGTGTATATATATGTATATTATCCCTGGGGATAGGGGTGAAAGAATACTTCCCACGCATTCCTCGCGTGTCGTAGAAAGCGACTAGAGGGGACGGGAGCGGGGGGGCCAGAATCCTCCCCTCCTTGTATTTTTTTAACTTTCTAAAATGGGAAACAGAAGAAGGAGTCACGCGGGGAGTGCTCATCCTCCTCGAAGGCTCAGATTGGGGCGCCTGACTGTGTGTGGATGTAACCAAGATGTGAAAAAAGGAGAGATAGGTAGTATGTTTGAGGAAAGGAACCTGGATGTTTTGGCTCTGAGTGAAACGAAGCTCAAGGGTAAAGGGGAAGAGTGGTTTGGGAATGTCTTGGGAGTAAAGTCAGGGGTTAGTGAGAGGACAAGAGCAAGGGAAGGAGTAGCAGTACTCCTGAAACAGGAGTTGTGGAAGTATGTGATGGAATGTAAGAAAGTAAATTCTCGATTAATATGGGTAAAACTGAAAGTTGATGGAGAGAGATGGGTGATTATTGGTGCATATGCACCTGGGCATGAGAAGAAAGATCATGAGAGGCAAGTGTTTTGGGAGCAGCTGAATGAGTGTGTTAGTGGTTTTGATGCACGAGACCGGGTTATAGTGTTGGGTGATTTGAATGCAAAGGTGAGTAATGTGGCAGTTGAGGGAATAATTGGTATACATGGGGTGTTCAGTGTTGTAAATGGAAATGGTGAAGAGCTTGTAGATTTATGTGCTGAAAAAGGACTGATGATTGGGAATACCTGGTTTAAAAAGCGAGATATACATAAGTATACTTATGTAAGTAGGAGAGATGGCCAGAGAGCGTTATTGGATTACGTGTTAATTGACAGGCGCGCGAAAGAGAGACTTTTGGATGTTAATGTGCTGAGAGGTGCAACTGGAGGGATGTCTGATCATTATCTTGTGGAGGCTAAGGTGAAGATTTGTATGGGTTTTCAGAAAAGAAGAGTGAATGTTGGGGTGAAGAGGGTGGTGAGAGTAAGTGAGCTTGAGAAGGAGACTTGTGTGAGGAAGTACCAGGAGAGACTGAGTACAGAATGGAAAAAGGTGAGAACAATGGAAGTAAGGGGAGTGGGGGAGGAATGGGATGTATTTAGGGAATCAGTGATGGATTGCGCAAAAGATGCTTGTGGCATGAGAAGAGTGGGAGGTGGGTTGATTAGAAAGGGTAGTGAGTGGTGGGATGAAGAAGTAAGAGTATTAGTGAAAGAGAAGAGAGAGGCATTTGGACGATTTTTGCAGGGAAAAAATGAAATTGAGTGGGAGACGTATAAAAGAAAGAGACAGGTCAAGAGAAAGGTGCAAGAGGTGAAAAAAAGGGCAAATGAGAGTTGAGGTGAGAGAGTATCATTAAATTTTAGGGAGAATAAAAAGATGTTCTGGAAGGAGGTAAATAAAGTGCGTAAGACAAGGGAGCAAATGGGAACTTCAGTGAAGGGCGCAAATGGGGAGGTGATAACAAGTAGTGGTGATGTGAGAAGGAGATGGAGTGAGTATTTTGAAGGTTTGTTGAATGTGTTTGATGATAGAGTGGCAGATATAGGGTGTTTTGGTCGAGGTGGTGTGCAAAGTGCGAGGGTTAGGGAAAATGAGTTGGTAAACAGAGCAGAGGTAGTAAAAGCTTTGCGGAAGATGAAAGCCGGCAAGGCAGCAGGTTTGGATGGTATTGCAGAGGAATTTATTAAAAAAGGGGGTGACTGTATTGTTGACTGGTTGGTAAGGTTATTTAATGTATGTATGACTCATGGTGAGGTGCCTGAGGATTGGCGGAATGCGTGCATAGTGCCATTGTACAAAGGCAAAGGGGATAAGAGTGAGTGCTCAAATTACAGAGGTATAAGTTTGTTGAGTATTCCTGGCAAATTATATGGGAGGGTATTGATTGAGAGGGTGAAGGCATGTACAGAGCATCAGACTGGGGAAGAGCAGTGTGGTTTCAGAAGTGGTAGAGGATGTGTGGATCAGGTGTTTGCTTTGAAGAATGTATGTGAGAAATACTTAGAAAAGCAAATGGATTTGTATGTAGCATTTATGGATCTGGAGAAGGCATATGATAGAGTTGATAGAGATGCTCTGTGGAAGGTATTAAGAATATATGGTGTGGGAGGCAAGTTGTTAGAAGCAGTGAAAAGTTTTTATCGAGGATGTAAGGCATGTGTACGTGTAGGAAGAGAGGAAAGTGATTGGTTCTCAGTGAATGTAGGTTTGCGGCAGGGGTGTGTGATGTCTCCATGGTTGTTTAATTTGTTTATGGATGGGGTTGTTAGGGAGGTGAATGCAAGAGTTTTGGAAAGAGGGGCAAGTATGAAGTGTGTTGTGGATGAGAGAGCTTGGGAAGTGAGTCAGTTGTTGTTCGCTGATGATACAGCGCTGGTGGCTGATTCATGTGAGAAACTGCAGAAGCTGGTGACTGAGTTTGGTAAAGTGTGTGAAAGAAGAAAGTTAAGAGTAAATGTGAATAAGAGCAAGGTTATTAGGTACAGTAGGGTTGAGGGTCAATTCAATTGGGAGGTGAGTTTGAATGGAGAAAAACTGGAGGAAGTGAAGTGTTTTAGATATCTGGGAGTGGATCTGGCAGCGGATGGAACCATGGAAGCGGAAGTGGATCATAGGGTGGGGGAGGGGGCGAAAATTCTGGGAGCCTTGAAGAATGTGTGGAAGTCGAGAACATTATCTCGGAAAGCAAAAATGGGTATGTGTGAAGGAATAGTGGTTCCAACAATGTTGTATGGTTGCGAGGCGTGGACTATGGATAGAGTTGTGCGCAGGAGGATGGATGTGCTGGAAATGAGATGTATGAGGACAATGTGTGGTGTGAGGTGGTTTGATCGAGTAAGTAACGTAAGGGTAAGAGAGATGTGTGGAAATAAAAAGAGCGTGGTTGAGAGAGCAGAAGAGGGTGTTTTGAAATGGTTTGGTCACATGGAGAGAATGAGTGAGGAAAGATTGACCAAGAGGATATATGTGTCGGAGGTGGAGGGAACGAGGAGAAGAGGGAGACCAAATTGGAGGTGGAAAGATGGAGTGAAAAAGATTTTGTGTGATCGGGGCCTGAACATGCAGGAGGGTGAAAGGAGGGCAAAGAATAGAGTGAATTGGAGCGATGTGGTATACGGGGTTGACGTGCTGTCAGTGGATTGAATCAAGGCATGTGTATGGGGGTGGGTTGGGCCATTTCTTTCGTCTGTTTCCTTGCGCTACCTCGCAAACGCGGGAGACCGCGACAAAGCAAAACAAAAATAAAAAAAAAAATAATAATAATAATGATAATAATGATAATAATAATGATAATGATAATAATAATAATGATAATAATAATGATGATAATGATGATGATAATGATAATGATGATAATAATGGTAATGATAATAATAATGATAATGATGATAATAACAGCAGTAATAATAATAAAAATAATGATAATGATAATAATGATAAACAGTTTATTGGGTTTAGGCAGCTGTTCAGTTAAAGACGCACAGTAGAGATATGACAGAACTGTGAGGTTATGATAGTAACTATTTAGTTACGTCCATCATGAAAAAGCTTTGCATGAGGTGGGCTCTGGACAGATACATGAATGAAGCACATGTACATGGTCAAAGTAGCAGATGTACAGGAAGGTTTATAAAGTAAATATGATGGTTAAAGCATTATGCAATTAGTGATGAAACATTATGACATTAGTTGTATGTTGGGCGAGTCACTGTGGATGACATAACACACAGCTTAACCAAGAGATAACTAAGCTGTTTACTTGCTCAGCCATGCACTTGATCCTGATTGTTTATGGCGTTCACAATGATGTGTGTGTGTGTGTGTGTGTGTGTGTGTGTGTGTGTGTGTGTGTGTGTGTGTGTGTGTGTGTGTGTGTGCGACACAAAAAGAAATACTTTTAAAAGACAAGAAAATTTCTAGATCAGACAACAGCGAAGACGGAAGACTGAAGATGTGTGAGAACAGTAATAGATGTGTCTGTTCTACAGTTAAGACAAACATTGTAATTTTGGAACAAAAAATGTATTAGATATTATAGTTAGAGAGTCAGTGGTGATGAGGAGAGGAAGCCTGGACTGTTGGGGTCAGAAGGATCAGTTAAGAACGTAGACACAGTCGAGGTGGGAACTGAAACTGTCAACAGTAAACAGAGTATGAACCAAGTCTGGGACCAGTGGCTGTGGAGGCGGGATGTGCCACGGTTGTGTGGTGTTAGTCAAGGGTCTGGGTGGCCATCACGTAGTCCGCCCGCCACTAGCGCCACTCTGACTCCCTCGGCGTCAGGGGAACAGTATTTTGTAGCATTCTTCATGTATTTGATGAAGGAAGAGACCATCTTGGAGATCTAGCGTGGAGTGTGGTCAGTTACATGCCAAGTGAGACGCAATGTTCAACTCGAGTTGTTTTCAATTTTCTTTTTCAAAGCTTAAGACAAGTGAAGTGCTGACAGTTAGAAGATGACTTAAGATGACTGGCGTACTTATAGCTAGTACTTAGCTTGAAATGACTGAAGTACTTATTGCTAGGAATTAGCTTGAGATGACTTGAGTACTGATAGCTTGGACTTTGCTTGAGAAGACTGGAGTACTTATAGCTTGGACTTAGCTTGAGATGACTGGAGTACTTATAGCTAGGACTTAGATTGAGATGATTGAAGTACTTCAAGCTAGGACTTATATTGAGATGATTGAAGTACTTATAGCTAGGACTTAGACTGAGATGATTGAAGTACTTATAGCTAGGACTTAGCTTGAGATGAGTGAAGTACTTATAGCTAGGACTTAGCGTGAGTCAGGCACCTGACGTGGGTGTGGACGGTGTCACGGGCTCTCATCTTGGTGACCAAGATCCTGATGATGTTGACGAGGAACAGCAGGTTGATCTGCCAACACAAACCACATCACATTAACAGCATGATAACCCCGCCACATCACATTACCAGCGTGATAGCCCCAGCACATCACATTGCCAGCATCATAACCCCAACACATCACATTACCAGGATGATAACCCCAGCACATCACATTACCAGCATGATAACCCCCAGCAAATCACATTACCAACATGATAACCCCAGCACATCACATTAGAAGCTTGATAACCCTATCACATCACATTACCAGGATGATAACCCCAGCACATTACATTACCAGCATGATAACCCCCAGCAAATCACATTACCAACATGATAACCCCAGCACATCACATTAGAAGCTTGATAACCCTATCACATCACATTACCAGGATGATAACCCCAGCACATTACATTACCAACATGATATCCCCAGCACCTCACATTATCAACAAGATAACCACAGAAAATCACATTATCAACATGATAACCCCAGCACATCACATTACCAAAATGATAACCCCAGCACATCTCATTACCAGCATAATAACCCCAGCACATGACATTAACAACATAATAACCCAGCAATCACAATACCATGATAACTCCAGCACATCTCATTACCAGCATGATAACCGCAGAACATCACATTACCAACATGAAAAACCCTAGCACATCACATTACCAGCATGACAACTCCAGCACATCACATTGCCAACATGATAACCTCAGCACATCACATTACCAACGTGATAACCCCAGCATATCTCATTACCAGCATGATAACCCAAGCACATCACATTACCAACATGATAACGCCAGCACATCACATTACCAGCATAATAACCCCAGCACATCACATTACCTGCATGATAACCCCAGCACATATCATTACCAACATGATAACCCCAACACATCATATTACCAACATGATAACCCCACCACATCACATTACCAGCATGATAACCCCAGCACATCACATTAGAAGCTTGATAACCCTATCACATCACATTACCAGGATGATAACCCCAGAACATTACATTAACAACATGATACCCCAGCACATTACATTACCAACATGATAACCACAGCACCTCACATTATCAACAAGATAACCACAGAAACTCACATTACCAACATCATAACCCCAGCACATCACATTACCAACATGATAACCCCAGCACATTACCAATATGAAAAACCCTAGCACATCACATTACCAGCATGATAAGTCCAGCACATCACATTGCCAACATGATAACCCCAGCACATCACATTACCAGCATGATAACCCCAGCACATCACATTACCAACATGAAAAATCCTAGCACATCACATTACCAGCATGATAAGTCCAGCACATCACATTGCCAACATGATAACCCCAGCACATCACATTACCAGCATGATAACCCCAGCACATCACATTACCAACATGAAAAATCCTAGCACATCACATTACCAGCATGATAAGTCCAGCACATCACATTGCCAACATGATAAGTCCAGCACATCACATTACCAGCATAATAACCCCAGCACATCACATTACCTGCATGATAACCCCAGCACATATCATTACCAACATGATAACCCCAACACATCACATTACCAACATGATAACCCCACCACATCACATTACCAGCATGACAACCCAAGCACATCACATTACCAACATGATAACGCCAGCACATTGTGACACATTACCAGCATAATAACCTCAGCACATCACATTACCTGCATGATAACCCCAGCACATCACATTAACAGCATGATAACCCCCAGCTAATCACATTACCAACATGATAACCCAAGCAAATCGCATTTTCAGTATGATAACCAAAGCACATCCCATTACCAGAATGATAACCTCAGCACACCTCATTACCAGCATGATAACCCCAGCACATCAGATTACCAGAATGATAACCCCAGCACATCACATTACCAGCATGATATCTCCAATACATCACACTATATGAATGATAACCCCAGCACATAACATTACCAGCATGATAACCACAGCACATCACATTACCAGCATGATAACCCCAGCACATCGCATAATCAGCATGACAACCCCATTACATCACATTACCAGCATGATAACCACAGTACATCACATTAAAAACATGATAACATCAGCACATCACTTTACCAGCATGATAACCCCAGCACATCACCTTACCAACATGATAACCTCAGCACATACCATTATCAGCATGATAACCCCAGCACATCACATTACCAACATGATAACCAAAGAAAATCACATTACCAACATGATAGCCCCAGCACATCACATTACCAACATGATAAACCAAGCACATCACATTACCAGCACGATAACCATAGCACATCACATTACTAACATGATAACCATAGCACATCTCATTACCAATATGATAAGCCCAACACATCACATTACAATCATGATAACCCTAGCGCATCACATTACCAGAATGTTAACCCAGCACATCACACTGCCAGCATGATTCCCCAGCACATCACATTACCAACATGATAACCCCAGCACATCACATCACCAACATGATAACCCCAGCCCATAACATTACCAACATGATAACCCCAGCACATCACATCACAAGCATGATAACCCAGCACATCACATTACCAACATGATAATCAAAGCCCAGAAAATTACCAGCATGATAATCCGACCACATTATATTACCAACATGATAATCCCAGCACATCACATTACTAACATGATAACCCCAACTCATCACATTACCAGCACGATAACCTCATTACATCACATTACCAGCATGATAACCCCATCACATCACATCACATCACCAGCATGATAACCCCAGCACATCACATTGCCAGCATGATAACCCCAGCACATCACATTACCAACATGATAACCTCAGCACATCACATTACCAGCATGATAATCCCAGCACATCACATTATCAGCATGATAACTCTAATACATTACATTACCAGCATAATAAACAGCACATCACATTACCAACATGATAACCCTAGCACATCACATTACCAGCATGATAACACCAGGACATAACATTACCAGCATGCTAACCCCAGCACATCACATTACCAGTATGATAACCCAGCACATCACATTACCTACTTGGTAACCCCAGCACATCACAATACCAGCATGAAACACCATCACATTATCAACATGATAACCCCAGAACATCACATTACCAACATGATAACCCAGCACATCTCATTACCATTATGATATCCCAGCACATCACATTGCTAACGTGATAATTCCATAACATCACATTGCTAGCATGATAACCCCATCACATCACATTGCTAGCATGATAACCCCAGAACATCACGATACCAAAATGATAACCCAGCACATCACATTACCAGCATGATAACCACAGCACATCACATTACCAACATGATAACCCCAGCACAACACATTATCAGCATGATAACCCCATCACATCGCATGATCAGCATGACAACCCCAGTACATCACATTACCAGCATGATAACCACAGTACATCACATTAAAAAAATGATAACACCGGCACATCACATTACCAGCATGATAACCCCAGCACATCACCTTACCAACATGATAACCTTAGCACATACCATTATCAGCATGATAACCCCAGCACATCACATTACCAGTATGATAACCACAGCACATCACATTACCAACTTGATAACCCCAGCACATCACATTACCAGCATGAAACCCCATCACATTACCAACATGATAACCCCAGCACATCACATTACCAACGTGATAACCCAGCACATCTCATTACCATTATGATATCCCAGCACATCACATTACCAACGTGATAATCCTAGCACATCACATTACCAGCATGATAACCCCATCACATCACATTGCTAGCATGATGACCCCAGAACATCACAATACCAACATAATAACCCTGCACACACATTACCAGCATGATAACCCCAGCATATCACATTAACAACATGATAACCCCAGAGCATCACATTACCAGCATGACAATTCCATCACATTACCAACATTATAACCCCAGTACATCACATTACCAGCATGATAACCACAGCACATCACATTACTAACAAGATAACCCCAGTACATCACATTACCAGCATGATAACCCCAGCACATCACCTTAACAACATGATAACCCCAGCACATACCATTACCAACATGATATCCCAGCACATCACATTACCAACATGATAACCGCAGCACATCACATTACCAGTATCATAACCCCAGCACATCACATTACCAACATGATAACCCCGGCACATCACATTACCAGCATGATAACCCCAGCACATCACATTACCTGTATGATAGCCCAGCACATCACATTACCAACATTATAACCCCAGCACATCACATAACCTGCATGATAACTCCAATACATCATACTACCAGCATGATAACCCCAGCACATATCATTACCAACATGATAACACCAGCACATAACATTGCCACCATGATAACCCAAGCACATCACATACCAATATGATAACCCCAGCACATTACATTACCAGCATGATAACCCCAGCACATTACATTACCAACATGATAACCACAGCACATCACGTTACGAGCATGATAGCTCCAGCACATCACATTACCATCATGATAACCCCAGTACATCACATAACAAACATGATAACCACAGCACATCACATTACGAACATGATAACCCCAGCACATCAAATCACCATCATGATAACCCCAGCATATCACGTTACCAACATGATAACCCCAGCATAACACATTACAAGCATGATAACCCCAGCACATCACATTATTAACATGATAATCAAAGCCCAGAACATACCAGCATGATAACCCCAGCACATCACATTACCAGCATGATAATCCCAGCACATCACATTACCAGTATGATAACTCCAATAAATTACATTACCCGCATCATAAACCCAGCACATCACATTACCTACATGATAACACCAGCACATAACATTACCAGCATGATAACCCCAGCACATCACATTACAGTATGATAACCCCAGCAAATCACATTACCTACTTGGCAACCCCAGCACAGCACATTACCAACATGATAACCCCAACTCATCACATTACCAGTATGATAACCCCATCACATCACATTATCAGCATGATAAATCCAGCACATCACAATGCCAGCATGATAACCCCAGTACATCACATTAGAAACATGATAACCCCAGCACATCACATTACCAACTTGATAACCCCAACACATTACATTACGAACATGATAATCAAAGCACAGAACATTACCAGCATGATAACCCTAACACATCACATTACCAACATGATAACTCAAGCACATCACATTATCAGCATAATAACCATAGCACATCACATGACCAACATGAAAACCACAGCACATCTCATTACCAATATGATAAGCCCAACTCATCACATTACAATCATGATAACCCAGCACATCACATTACCAGCATGATAACCCAACACATCACATTGCCAGCATGATAGCCCCAGTACATCAAATTATATTTATTTTTTTTTTATTATACTTTGTCGCTGTCTCCCGCGTTTGCGAGGTAGCGCAAGGAAACAGACGAAAGAAATGGCCCAACCCCCCCCCCCATACACATGTATATACATACGTCCACACACGCAAATATACACACCTACACAGCTTTCCATGGTTTACCCCAGACGCTTCACATGCCTTGATTCAATCCACTGACAGCACGTCAACCCCGGTATACCACATCGCTCCAGTTCACTCTATTCCTTGCCCTCCTTTCACCCTCCTGCATTTTCAGGCCCCGATCACACAAAATCTTTTTCACTCCATCTTTCCACCTCCAATTTGGTCTCCCTCTTCTCCTCGTTCCCTCCACCTCCGACACATATATCCTCTTGGTCAATCTTTCCTCACTCATTCTCTCCATGTGCCCAAACCACTTCAAAACACCCTCTTCTGCTCTCTCAACCACGCTCTTTTTATTTCCACACATCTCTCTTACCCTTACGTTACTCACTCGATCAAACCACCTCACACCACACATTGTCCTCAAACATCTCATTTCCAGCACATCCATCCTCCTGCGCACTACTCTATCCATAGCCCACGCCTCGCAACCATACAACATTGTTGGAACCACTATTTCTTCAAACATACCCATTTTTGCTTTCCGAGATAATGTTCTCGACTTCCACACATTCTTCAAGGCCCCCAGAATTTTCGCCCCCTCCCCCACCCTATGATCCACTTCCGCTTCCATGGTTCCATCCGCTGCCAGATCCACTCCCAGATATCTAAAACACTTCACTTCCTCGAGTTTTTCTCCATTCAAACTCACCTCCCAATTGACTTGACCCTCAACCCTACTGTACCTAATAACCTTGCTCTTATTCACATTTACTCTTAACTTTCTTCTTCCACACACTTTACCAAACTCAGTCACCAGCTTCTGCAGTTTCTCACATGAATCAGCCACCAGCGCTGTATCATCAGCGAACAACAACTGACTCACTTCCCAAGCTCTCTCATCCCCAACAGACTTCATACTTGCCCCTCTTTCCAGGACTCTTGCATTTACCTCCCTAACAACCCCATCCATAAACAAATTAAACAACCATGGAGACATCACACACCCCTGCCGCAAACCTACATTCACTGAGAACCAATCACTTTCTTCTCTTCCTACACGTACACATGCCTTACATCCTCGATAAAAACTTTTCACTGCTTCTAACAATATATTCTTAATACCTTCCACAGAGTATCTCTATCAACTCTATCATATGCCTTCTCCAGATCCATGAATGCTACATACAAATCCATTTGCTTTTCTAAGTATTTCTCACATACATTCTTCAAAGCAAACACCTGATCCACACATCCTCTACCACTTCTGAAACCACACTGCTCTTCCCCAGTCTGATGCTCTGTACATGCCTTCACCCTCTCAATCAATACCCTCCCATATAATTTACCAGGAATACTCAACAAACTTATACCTCTGTAATTTGAGCACTCACTCTTATCCCCTTTGCCTTTGTACAATGGCACTATGCACGCCTTCCGCCAATCCTCAGGCACCTCACCATGAGTCATACATACATTAAATAACCTTACCAACCAGTCAACAATACAGTCACCCCCTTTTTTAATAAATTCCACTGCAATACCATCCGAACCTGCTGCCTTGCCGGCTTTCATCTTCCGCAAAGCTTTCACTACCTCTTCTCTGTTTACCAAATCATTTTCCCTAACCCTCTCACTTTGCACACCACCTCGACCAAAACACCCTATATCTGCCACTCTATCATCAAACACATTCAACAAACCTTCAAAATACTCACTCCATCTCCTTCTCACATCACCACTACTTGTTATCACCTCCCCATTTGCGCCCTTCACTGAAGTTCCCATTTGCTCCCTTGTCTTACGCACTTTATTTACCTCCTTCCAGAACATCTTTTTATTCTCCCTAAAATTTAATGCTACTCTCTCACCCCAACTCTCATTTGCCCTTTTTTTCACCTCTTGCACCTTTCTCTTGACCTCCTGTCTCTTTCTTTTATACATCTCCCACTCAATTGCATTTTTTCCCTGCAAAAATCGTCCAAATGCCTCTCTCTTCTCTTTCACTAATACTCTTACTTCTTCCTCCCACCACTCACTACCCTTTCTAATCAACCCACCTCCCACTCTTCTCATGCCACAAGCATCTTTTGCGCAATCCATCACTGATTCCCTAAATACATCCCATTCCTCCCCCACTCCCCTTACTTCCATTGTTCTCACCTTTTTCCATTCTGTACTCAGTCTCTCCTGGTACTTCCTCACACAGGTCTCCTTCCCAAGCTCACTTACTCTCACCACCCTCTTCACCCCAACATTCACTCTTCTTTTCTGAAAACCCATACAAATCTTCACCTTAGCCTCCACAAGATAATGATCAGACATCCCTCCAGTTGCACCTCTCAGCATATTAACATCCAAAAGTCTCTCTTTCGCACGCCTGTCAATTAACACGTAATCCAATATCGCTCTCTGGCCATCTCTCCTACTTACATAAGTATACTTATGTATATCTCGCACATCACATTACCAATATGATTACCCTAAGACATCACATTATCAACTTGATAACCCAGCATATCACATTACCAGCACGATAACCCCATCACATCACATCACCAAGATGATAACCCCAGCACATCACATTACCTATTTGATAACCCTAGCACATACTATTACCAGCATGATCATCCCATCACATCACATTACCAACATGATAACCCAAGCACATCTCATTACCAGTATGATAAGCCCAACACATCACATTACCATCATGATAACCCTAGTACATCAGATTACCAGCATGATAACCCAACACATCACATTACCAGCGTGATAACCAAGCACATCACATCACCAACATGATAACACCAGCACATAACATTACCAGCATGATAACCCCAGCACATCACATTACCAGTACGATAACCCCAGCACATTACATTTCCAGCATGATAACCCCAGCACATCACATTCCCAACATGATAACCACAGCAAATCACATTACCAACATGATTACTACAGAAAATCACATTACCAACATGATAGCCCCAGCGCATCACATTACCAACATGATAACTCAAGCACATCACATTACCAGCATAATAACCATAGCACATCACATTACCAACATGATAATCACAGCATATCTCATTACCAATATGATAAGCCCAACTCATCACATTACCATCATGATAACCCTAGCATATCACATTACCAGCATGATAACCCAGCACATCACATTGCCAATATGATAACCCAGCACATCACATTACCAACATAATACCCCAGCACATCAAATCACCAACATGATAACCTAAGCACATCACGTTACCAACATGATAACCCCAGCACACCACATTAAAAGCATGATACCCCAGCACATCACATTACCAACTTGATAATCAAAGCCCAGACCCTTACCAGCATGATAACCCCAGCACATCACATTATCAACATGATAACCCCAGCACATCACATTACCAGCATGATAACCCCAACTCATCACATTACCAGCATGATAACCCCATCACATCACGTTACCAACATGATAACCCCAGCACATCACGTTACCAACATGATAACCCCAGCACATCACATTACGAGCATGATAACCCCAGCACATCACATACCACCATGATAATCAAAGCCCAGAATATCACCAGCATGATAGCCCCAGCACATCGCATTCCCAACATGATAACCCCAGCACATCACATTACCAACATGATAACCCCAACTCATCACATTACCAGCATGATAACCCCATCACATCATATTACCAGCATGATAACCCCAGCACATCTCATTGGCAGCATGATAACCCCAGTACATCACATTAGAAACATGATAACCCCAGCACATCACATCACCAACTTGATAACCTCAGCACATTACATTACCAACATGATAATCAAAGCCCAGAACATTACCAGCATGATAACCCCAGCACATCACATTACCAAACATGATAACCCCAGCACATCACATTACCAACTTGATAACCTCAGCACATTACATTACCAACATGATAATCAAAGCCCAGAATATTACCAGCATAATAACCCCAGCACATCACATTACCAAACATGATAACCCAGCACATCACATTACCAGCATGATAACCCCAGCGCATCACATTACCAGTATGATAATTCCAATACATCACATTACCAGCATAATAAATCCAGCACATCACATTATCAACATGATAACACCAACACATATCATTACCAGCATGATAGCCCCAGCACATCACATTACCAGCATGATAACCCCAGCACATCACATTACCAGCATGACAACCCCAGCACATTACATTACCAGCATGATAACCCCAGCACATCCCATTACCAGTATGATAACCCCAGCACATCACATTACCATCATGATAACCCAGCACATCACATTACCAGCATGATAATCCAATACATCACATTACCAGCACGATGAACAAGCACATCACATTACCAACATGACAACACCAACACATAACATTACCAGCATGATAACACCAGCACATCACATTACGAACATGATAATCCCATCACATCACATTACCAGCATGATAACCCCAGCACATCACATTGCCAGCATGATAACCCCAGTACATCACATTACAAACATGATAACCCCAGCACATCACATTACTAACATGATAACCCCAGCACATTACATTACCTGAATGATAACCCCAGCACATCACATTACAAGCATCATAATCCCAGCACATCACATTACCAACATGATAACCCCAGGACATCCTATCACCAACTTGATAACCCAGCATATCACATTACCAACATGATAACCCTAGCACATCTCATTATTAACATGATAACCCCAGCACATCACATTACCAGCATGATAACACCACCACATCACATTACAAAGATGATAACCCCAGCATATCACATTACCTACTTGATAACCCTAGCATATACTATTACCAGCATGATAACCCCATGAAATCACATTACCAATATGATAACACCAGAAAATCACATTACCAACATCATAGCCCTAGCACATCACATTACCAATATGATAACCCCAGCAGATCACATTACCAGCATAATGACCATAGCACATCACATTAACAACATAATAACCTAACCACATCACATTACCAACATGATAACCCCAGCACATCCCATTACCAGCATGATAAGCCCAACAAATCATATTTCCATCATGATAACCCTAGCATATCACATTACAAGCATGATGATATCAGCACATCACATTGGCAGCAGCACATCGCATTACCAACATGATAACCGCAGCACATCACATCACCAACATGGTAACCCTAGCACATCACATTACCAACATGATAACCCCAGCACATCACATCACCAACATGATATCCACAGTACATTACATTACCAACATGATAACCCTAGCACATCATATTAAAAGCATGAAAACCCCAGCTCATCACATTACCAACATGATAACCCCAGCACATCACAATACCTACTTGATAACCCTTGCACATACTATTACCAGCATGATAACCCCATCACATCACATTACCAATATGATAACCCAGAAAATCACATTACCAGAATGATAATTCCAGCACATCACATTACCAGAGTGATAACCCCAGCGCATCACATTACCAACATGATAACCCCAGTACATCACATTACCTGAATGATAACCCCAGCACATCACATTGCCAGCATCATAACCCCAGATAATCACATTACCAGCTTGGTAACCCCCAGCACATAACATCATCAACATGATAACCCCAGCACATCTCATTACCAGCATAATAACCCCAGCATCTCTCATTAATGGCATAATAACCCAAGCACATCACATTACCAACATGATAACCCCAGCACTTATCATTACCAGTATGATAACACCAGCACATCACATTCCCAGCATAATAACCCTAACACATCACATTACCAGCATGATAACCCCAGCACATCACATTGCCAGCATGATAATCCCAGCAAATTACATTACCAACATGATAACCCCAGCACATCACATTACCAGCATGATAACCCCAGCACATCACATTGCCAACATGATAATCCAGCACATCACATTACCAGCTTGATAACCCCAGCACATCTCATTACCAACATGATAATCCCAGCACATCCCATTACCAGCATGATAACCTCAGCACATCACATTACCAAGATGATAACCCCAGCACATCACATTACCAACATGATAACCCCAGAAAATCTCATTACGAACATGATAGCCCGAGCACATCACATTACTAACATGATAACCCCAGAAAATCACATTGCCAACATGATAACCCCAGCAGATCACATTACCAGCAGATTAACCATAGCACATCACATTGACAACATAATAACCCAAGCACATCATATTACCAACATGATAACCCCAGCACATCTCATTACCAGTATGACAAGTCCAACACATCACATTACCATCATAATAACCCTAGCATATCACATTACAAGCATGATGACCCCAGCACATCACATTGGCAGCATGATAACTCTAGCTTATCACATTACCAGCATGATAACCCAGCACATCACATTGCCAGCATGATAATCTAGCACATCACATTACCAACATGATAATCCCAGCACATCACATCTCCAAGAGCACATCACATTAAAACCATGATAACCCCAACACATCACATTGTCAGCATGATAATCCCAGCACATCAGATCACAAACATAAGAACCCCAGCACATCACATTACCAATTTGATAAGCACAGCACATCACATTACCAACATGATAACCCCAGCATATCACATTAAAAACATGATAACCCCAGCACATTACATTACCAGCATGATAACCCCAGCACATTACATTACCAACATGATAACCACAGCACATCACGTTACGAGCATGATAGCTCCAGCACATCACATTACCATCATGATAACCCCAGTACATCACATAACAAACATGATAACCCCAGCACATCACATTACGAACATGATAACCCCAGTACATCAAATCACCATCATGATAACCCCAGCATATCACGTTACCAACATGATAACCCCAGCATAACACATTACAAGAATGATAACCCCAGCACATCACATTATTAACATGATAATCAAAGCCCAGAACATACCAGCATGATAACCCCAGCACATCACATTACCAGCATGATAATCCCAGCACAACACATTACCAGTATGATAACTCCAATACATTACATTACCCGCATCATAAACCCAGCACATCACATTACCTACATGATAACACCAGCACATAACATTACCAGCATGATAACCCCAGCACATCACATTACCAGTATGATAACCCCAGCAAATCACATTACCTACTTGGCAACCCCAGCACAGCACATTACCAACATGATAACCCCAACTCATCACATTACCAGTATGATAACCCCATCACATCACATTATCAGCATGATAAATCCAGCACATCACAATGCCAGCATGATAACCCCAGTACATCACATTAGAAACATGATAACCCCAGCACATCACATTACCAACTTGATAACCCCAACACATTACATTACGAACATGATAATCAAAGCACAGAACATTACCAGCATGATAACCCTAACACATCACATTACCAACATGATAACTCAAGCACATCACATTATCAGCATAATAACCATAGCACATCACATGACCAACATGAAAACCACAGCACATCTCATTACCAATATGATAAGCCCAACTCATCACATTACAATCATGATAACCCAGCACATCACATTACCAGCATGATAACCCAACACATCACATTGCCAGCATGATAGCCCCAGCACATCACATTACCAACATGTTAACCCCATCACATCACATTACCAGAATGATAACCCTAGCACATCACATTACCAGTATGATAACCCTAACACATGACCAACATGATAATCCTAGCACATCATATTTAAAACATGATAACCCTAGCACATCATATTAGCAACATGATAACCCTGCACAACACATTACCAACATGATAACCCAAGTACATTACATTACCAACATGATAACCACAGCACATCACGTTACCAGCATGATAGACCCAGCACATCACATTACCATCATGATGACCCCAGCACATCACATTACCAACATGATATCCCCAGCACATCACATTACCAGCATCATAACCCAGTATATCACATTACCAACATGATATCCCCAGTATATCACGTTACCAACATGATAACCGCATAGCATCACATTACCAACATGATAACCCTTGCACCAGCTGATGAAAGGGGAGTTGAGTGATCGGGGCCTGAACATGCAGGACGGTGAAAAGCGTGCAAGGAATAGAGTGAATTGGAACGATGTGGTATACCGGGGTCGACGTGCTGTCAGTGGATTGAACCAGGGCATGTGAAGCGTCTGGGGTAAACCATGGAAAGTTCTTTGGGGCCTGGATGTGGAAAGGGAGCTGTGGTTTCGGTGCATTACTACATGACAGCTAGAGACTGAGTGTGAACGAATGGGGCCTTTGTTGTCTTTTCCTAGCGCTACCTCGCACACATGAGGGGGGAGGGGACGGGAGCGGGGGCCAAGAAATCGTCCCCTCGTATTTTAACATTCTAAAATGGGACACACACACACACACACACACACATATATATATATATATATATATATATATATATATATATATATATATATATATATATATATATATATATATATATATATTATCTTGTGGAGGCTAAGGTGAAGATTAGTATGGGTTTTCAGAAAAGAGGAGTGAATGTTGGGGTGAAGAAGGTGGTGAGAGTAAGTGAGCTTGGGAAGGAGACCTGTGTGGGGAAGTACCAGGAGAGACTGTGTACAGAATGGAAAAAGGTGAGAACAATGGAAGTAAGGGGAGTGGGGGAGGAATGGGATGTATTTAGGGAATCAGTGAAGGATTGCGCAAAAGATGCTTGTGGCATGAGAAGAGTGGGAGGTGGGCTGTTTAGAAAGGGTAGTGAGTGGTGGGATGAAGAAGTAAGAGTATTAGTGAAAGAGAAGAGAGAGGCATTTGGACGATTTTTGCAGGGAAAAATGCAATTGAGTGGGAGAAGTATAAAAGAAAGAGACAGGAGGTCAAGAGAAAGGTGCAAGAGGTGAAAAAAAGGGCAAATGAGAGTTGGGGTGAGAGAGTATCATTAAATTTTAGGGAGAATAAAAAGATGTTCTGGAAGGAGGTAAATAAAGTGCGTAAGACAAGGGAGCAAATGGGAACTTCAGTGAAGGACGTAAATGGGGAGGTGATAACAAGTAGCGGTGATGTGAGAAGGAGATGGAATGAGTATTTTGAAGGTTTGTTGAATGTGTCTGATGACAGAGTGGCAGATATAGGGTGTTTTGGTCGAGGTGGTGTGCAAAGTGAGAGGGTTAGGGAAAATGATTTGTTGACTGGTTGGTAAGGTTATTTAATGTATGTATGCCTCATGGTGAGGTGCCTGAGGATTGGCGGAATGCGTGCATAGTGCCATTGTACAAAGGCAAAGGGGATAAGAGTGAGTGCTCAAATTACAGAGGTATAAGTTTGTTGAGTATTCCTGGTAAATTATATGGGAGGGTATTGATTGAGAGGGTGAAGGCATGTACAGAGCATCAGATTGGGGAAGAGCAGTGCGGTTTCAGAAGTGGTAGAGGATGTGTGGATCAGGTGTTTGCTTTGAAGAATGTATGTGAGAAATACTTAGAAAAGCAAATGGATTTGTATGTAGCATTTATGGATCTGGAGAAGGCATATGATAGAGTTGATAGAGATTCTCTGTGGAAGGTATTAAGAATATATGGTGTGGGAGGAAAGTTGTTAGAAGCAGTGAAAAGTTTTTATCGAGGATGTAAGGCATGTGTACGTGTAGGAAGAGAGGAAAGTGATTGGTTCTCAGTGAATGTAGGTTTGCGGCAGTTGTGTGTGATGTCTCCATGGTTGTTTAATTTGTTTATGGATGGGGTTGTTAGGGAGGTAAATGCAAGAGTCCTGGAAAGAGGGGCAAGTATGAAGTCTGTTGGGGATGAGAGAGCTTGGGAAGTGAGTCAGTTGTTGTTCGCTGATGATACAGCGCTGGTGGCTGATTCATGTGAGAAACTGCAGAAGCTGGTGACTGAGTTTGGTAAAGTGTGTGGAAGAAGAAAGTTAAGAGTAAATGTGAATAAGAGCAAGATTATTAGGTACAGTAGGGGTGAGGGTCAAGTCAATTGGGAGGTGAGTTTGAATGGAGAAAAACTGGAGGAAGTGAAGTGTTTTAGATATCTGGGAGTGGATCTGTCAGCGGATGGAACCATGGAAGCGGAAGTGGATCATAGGGTGGGGGAGGGGGCGAAAATTTTGGGAGCCTTGAAAAATGTGTGGAAGTCGAGAACATTATCTCGGAAAGCAAAAATGGGTATGTTTGAAGGAATAGTGGTTCCAACAATGTTGTATGGTTGCGAGGCGTGGGCTATGGATAGAGATGTGCGCAGGAGGATGGATGTGCTGGAAATGAGATGTTTGAGGAAAATGTGTGGTGTGAGGTGGTTTGATCGAGTAAGTAACGTAAGGGTAAGAGAGATGTGTGGAAATAAAAAGAGCGTGGTTGAGAGAGCAGAAGAGGGTGTTTTGAAATGGTTTGGGCACATGGAGAGAATGAGTGAGGAAAGATTGACCAAGAGGATATATGTGTCGGAGGTGGAGGGAACGAGGAGAAGAGGGAGACCAAATTGGAGGTGGAAAGATGGAGTGAAAAAGATTTTGTGTGATCGGGGCCTGAACATGCAGGAGGGTGAAAGGAGGGCAAGGAATAGAGTGAATTGGAGCGATGTGGTATACAGGGGTTGACGTGCTGTCAGTGGATTGAATCAAGGCATGTGAAGCGTCTGGAGTAAACCATGGAAAGCTGTGTAGGTATGTATATTTGCGTGTGTGGACGTGTGTATGTACATGTGTATGGGGGGGGGGGTTGGGCCATTTCTTTCGTCTGTTTCCTTGCGCTACCTCGCAAACGCGGGAGACAGCGACAAAGTATAAAAAAAAAAAAAAAAAAAATATATATATATATATAATATATATATATATATATATATATATATATATATATATATATATATATATATATATATATATATATATATATATATATATATATACATATATATTGGAATGGATCACAATTTTGCGCGTGATCAAGATATTCCTATGAGACCACGGGGAAAATGTTTACCAAATGGCGTCCTAGCTTCGTCTCTTCGATGTATATCAACTGACTGTTATATTTCTCTCTTGTGTCTCCCCTGATGATGTGAATATTACACGAAAGTGAACTTGGGAACTTTTCTTGTTTCATTTTCCCCGTGGACTCATAGGAATATATATATATATATATATATATATATATATATATATATATATATATATATATATATATATATATATATATATATACAATAACGAATATCTTAATCAGGAACTCACCAGAAATTTCTCCAGGGTGCATGTATAACATGACATGTAGAAATTGTGATCAATCTTATGTTGGGCAGACTGGTAAAGATCTTTCTCTTAGAATTAAGAAAAAATAATATAGTATAAGAACAGGAAAAGAATCAAATGCCGTGTTTAATCACGTCAAAAACTACGATCATTGTAATGACTTGAGTAATGCCATCTTATTAATTACTCTAACTCCAGTACCACAAGATATATCACTGAATCATGTCACTGAATACACAGAGAATTATAACGTTAATGTTAGTGAAGGTCTATACAAATTGAATAGCTTCATTGTTGTTAAGATTTGTAAAAAATTCTCCTTCTTCTCCACATAATTATCTTATGATACGCTCGTTGTGTTTTGGACAATCACGTTTTTACCAAATTTCGTCCTAGGTAAGTCTCTTCGTTGTATATCAGCTGGCTTACATTTGCCCTCCCCTGATGATGTGATTATTACACGAAGTGCACTTGGGAATTTGAAATTGTTTCATTTTTCCCGTGGACTCATAGGAATATGTGTATATATATATATATATATATATATATATATATATATATATATATATATATATATATATATATATATATATATATTCATTTTATTTTATTTCTTTATCTTGCTTTGTCGCTGTCTCCCGCGTTAGCGACATAGCGCAAGGAAACAGACGAAAGAATGGCCCAACCCACCCACATACACATGTATATACATACACGTCCACACACGCAATTATACATACCTATAATCTCAACGTATATATATATATATATATATATATATATATATATATATATATATATATATATATATATATATATATTTATATATATATATATATATATATATTTTTTTTTTGCTTTGTCGCTGTCTCCCGCGTTTGCGAGGTAGCGCAAGGAAACAGACGAAAGAAATGGCCCAACCCACCCCCATACACATGTATATACATACGTCCACACACGCAAATATACATACCTACACAGCTTTCCATGGTTTACCCCAGACGCTTCACATGCCTTGATTCAATCCACTGACAGCACGTCAACCCCGGTAAACCACATCGCTCCAATTCAATCTATTCCTTGCCCTCCTTTCACCCTCCTGCATGTTCAGGCCCCGATCACACAAAATCTTTTTCACTCCATCTTTCCACCTCCAATTTGGTGTCCCTCTTCTCCTCGTTCCCTCCACCTCCGACACATACATCCTCTTGGTCAATCTTTCCTCACTCATTCTCTCCATGTGACCAAACCATTTCAAAACACCCTCTTCTGCTCTCTCAACCACGCTCTTTTTATTTCCACACATCTCTCTTACCCTTACGTTACTTACTCGATCAAACCACCTCACACCACACATTGTCCTCAAACATCTAATTTCCAGCACATCCATCCTCCTGCGCACAACTCTATCCATAGTCCACGCCTCGCAACCATACAACATTGTTGGAACCACTATTCCTTCAAACATACCCATTTATGCTTTCCGAGATAATGTTCTCGACTTCCACACATTCTTCAAGGCTCCCAGAATTTTCGCCCCCTCCCCCACCCTATGATCCACTTCCGCTTCCATGGTTCCATCCGCTGCCAGATCCACTCCCAGATATCTAAAACACTTCACTTCCTCCAGTTTTTCTCCATTCAAACTCACCTCCCAATTGACTTGACCCTCAACCCTACTGTACCTAATAACCTTGCTCTTATTCACTTTTACTCTTAACTTTCTTCTTTCACACACTCTACCAAACTCAGTCACCAGCTTCTGCAGTTTCTCACATGAATCAGCCACCAGCGCTGTATCATCAGCGAACAACAACTGACTCACTTCCCAAGCTCTCTCATCCCCAACAGACTTCATACTGGCCCCTCTTTCCAAAACTCTTGCATTCACCTCCCTAACAACCCCATCCATAAACAAATTAAACAACCATGGAGACATCACACACCCCTGCCGGAAACCTACATTCACTGAGAACCAATGACTTTCCTCTCTTCCTACACGTACACATGCCTTACACCCTCGATAAAAACTTTTCACTGCTTCTAACAATTTGCCTCCCACACCATATATTCTTAATACCTTCCACAGAGCATCTCTATCAACTCTATCCATAAATTCTACATACAAATCCATTTGCTTTTTTAGAATTTCTGACATATATTTTTCAAAGCAAACACCTGATCCACAGATTCTTTACCACTTCTGAAACCACACTGCTTTTCCCCAATCTGATGCTCTGTACATGCCTTCACCCTCTCAATCAATATCCTCCCATATAATTTTTGAGGAATACTCAACAAACTTATACCTCTGTAATTTGAGCACTCACTTTTATCCCCTTTGCCTTTGTACAATGGCACTATGCAAGCATTCCGCCAGTCCTCAGGCACCTCACCATAAGTCATTTTTATTTTTTTTTTGCTTTGTCGCTGTCTCCCGCGTTTGCGAGGTAGCGCAAGGAAACAGACGAAAGAAATGGCCCAACCCACCCCCATACACATGTATATACATACGTTTACACACGCAAAAATACATACCTACACAGCTTTCCATGGTTTACCCCAGACGCTTCACATGCCTTGATTCAATCCACTGACAGCACGTCAACCCCGGTATACCACATCGCTCCAATTCACTCTATTCCTTGCCCTCCTTTCACCCTCCTGCATGTTCAGGCCCCGATCACACAAAATCTTTTTCACTCCATCTTTCCACCTCCAATTTGGACTCCCTCTTCTCCTCGTTCCCTCCACCTCCGACACATATATCCTCTTGGTCAATCTTTCCTCACTCATTCTCTCCATGTGCCCAAACCATTTCAAAACACCCTCTTCTGCTCTCTCAACCACGCTCTTTTTATTTCCACACATCTCTCTTACCCTTACGTTATTTACTCGATCAAACCACCTCACACCACACATTGTCCTCAAACATCTCATTTCCAGCACATCCATCCTCCTGCGCACCACTCTATCCATTGCCCACGCCTCGCAACCATACAACATTGTTGGAACCACTATTCCTTCAAACATACCCATTTTTGCTTTCCGAGGTAATGTTCTCGACTTCCACACATTCTTCAAGGCTCCCAGAATTTTCGCCCCCTCCCCCACCCTATGATCCACTTCCGCTTCCATGGTTCCATCCGCTGCCAGATCCACTCCCAGATATCTAAAACACTCCACTTCCTCCAGTTTTTCTCCATTCAAACTCACCTCCCAATTGACTTGACCCTCAACCCTACTGTACCCAATCACCTTGCTCTTATTCACATTTACTCCTAACTTTCTTCTTTCAGACACTTTACCAAACTCAGTCACCAGCTTCTGCAGTTTCTCACATGAATCAGCCACCAGCGCTGTATCATCAGCGAACAACAACTGACTCACTTCCCAAGCTCTCTCATCCCCAACAGACTTCATACTTACCCCTCTTTCCAAAACTCTTGCATTCACCTCCCTAACAACCCCATCCATAAACAAATTAAACAACCATGGAGACATCACACACCCCTGCCGGAAACCTACATTCACTGAGAACCAATCACTTTCCTCTCTTCCTACACGTACACATGCCTTACACCCTCGATAAAAACTTTTCACTGCTTCTAACAACTTGCCTCCCACACCATATATTCTTAATACCTTCCACAGAGCATCTCTATCAACTCTATCCATAAATTCTACATACAAATCCATTTGCTTTTTTAGTATTTCTGACATATATTTTTCAAAGCAAACACCTGATCCACACATTCTTTACCACTTCTGAATCCACACTGCTTTTCCCATATCTGATGCTCTGTACATGCCTTCACCCTCTCAATCAATATCCTCCCATATAATTTTTGAGGAATATTCAACAAACTTATACCTCTGTAATTTGAGCACTCACTTTTATCCCCTTTGCCTTTGTACAATGGCACTATGCAAGCATTCCGCCAGTCCTCAGGCACCTCACCATAAGTCATTTTTATTTTTTTTTTTGCTTTGTCGCTGTCTCCCGCGTTTGCGAGGTAGCGCAAGGAAACAGACGAAAGAAATGGCCCAACCCACCCCCATACACATGTATATACATACGTCCACACACGCAAAAATACATACCTACACAGCTTTCCATGGTTTACCCCAGACGCTTCACATGCCTTGATTCAATCCACTGACAGCACGTCAACCCCGGTATACCACATCGATCCAATTAACTCTATTCCTTGCCCTCCTTTCACCCTCCTGCATGTTCAGGCCCCGATCACACAAAATCTTTTTCACTCCATCTTTCCACCTCCAATTTGGTCTCCCTCTTCTCCTCGTTCCCTCCACCTCCGACACATATATCCTCTTGGTCAATCTTTCCTCACTCATTCTCTCCATGTGCCCAAACCATTTCAAAATACCCTCTTCTGCTCTCTCAACCACGCTCTTTTTATTTCCACACATCTCTCTTACCCTTACGTTATTTACTCGATCAAACCACCTCACACCACACATTGTCCTCAAACATCTCATTTCCAGCACATCCATCCTCCTGCGCACCACTCTATCCATAGCCCACGCCTCGCAACCATACAACATTGTTGGAACCACTATTCCTTCAAACATACCCATTTTTGTTTTCCGAGGTAATGTTCTCGACTTCCACACATTCTTCAAGGCTCCCAGAATTTTCGCCCCCTCCCCCACCCTATGATCCACTTCCGCTTCCATGGTTCCATCCGTTGCCAGATCCACTCCCAGATATCTAAAACACTCCACTTCCTCCAGTTTTTCTCCATTCAAACTCACCTCCCAATTGATTTGACCCTCAACCCTACTGTACCCAATCACCTTGCTCTTATTCACATTTACTCCTAACTTTCTTCTTTCAGACACTTTACCAAACTCAGTCACCAGCTTCTGCAGTTTCTCACATGAATCAGCCACCAGCGCTGTATCATCAGCGAACAACAACTGACTCACTTCCCAAGCTCTCTCATCCCCAACAGACTTCATACTTACCCCTCTTTCCAAAACTCTTGCATTCACCTCCCTAACAACCCCATCCATAAACAAATTAAACAACCATGGAGACATCACACACCCCTGCCGGAAACCTACATTCACTGAGAACCAATCACTTTCCTCTTCCTACAGGTACACATGCCTTACACCCTCGATAAAAACTTTTCACTGCTTCTAACAACTTGCCTCCCACACCATATATTCTTAATACCTTCCACAGAGCATCTCTATCAACTCTATCCATAAATTCTATATACAAATCCATTTGCTTTTTTAGTATTTCTGACATATATTTTTCAAAGCAAACACCTGATCCACACATTCTTTACCACTTCTGAATCCACACTGCTTTTCCCCAATCTGATGCTCTGTACATGCCTTCACCCTCTCAATCAATATCCTCCCATATAATTTTTGAGGAATACTCAACAAACTTATACCTCTGTAATTTGAGCACTCACTTTTATCCCCTTTGCCTTTGTACAATGGCACTATGCAAGCATTCCGCCAGTCCTCAGGCACCTCACCATAAGTCATTTTTATTTTCTTTTTGCTTTGTCGCTGTCTCCCGCGTTTGCGAGGTAGCGCAAGGAAACAGACGAAAGAAATGGCCCAACCCACCCCCATACACATGTATATACATACGTTTACACACGCAAAAATACATACCTACACAGCTTTCCATGGTTTACCCCAGACGCTTCACATGCTTTGATTCAATCCACTGACAGCACGTCAACCCCGGTATACCACATCGCTCCAATTCACTCTATTCCTTGCCCTCCTTTCACCCTCCTGCATGTTCAGGCCCCGATCACACAAAATCTTTTTCACTCCATCTTTCCACCTCCAATTTGGTGTCCCTCTTCTCCTCGTTCCCTCCACCTCCGACACATATATCCTCTTGGTCAATCTTTCCTCACTCATTCTCTCCATGTGCCCAAACCATTTCAAAACACCCTCTTCTGCTCTCTCAACCATGCTCTTTTTATTTCCACACATCTCTCTTACCCTTACGTTATTTACTCGATCAAACCACCTCACACCACACATTGTCCTCAAACATCTCATTTCCAGCACATCCATCCTCCTGCGCACCACTCTATCCATAGCCCACGCCTCGCAACCATACATCATTGTTGGAACCACTATTCCTTCAAACATACCCATTTTTGCTTTCCGAGGTAATGTTCTCGACTTCCACACATTCTTCAAGGCTCCCAGAATTTTCGCCCCCTCCCCCACCCTATGATCCACTTCCGCTTCCATGGTTCCATCTGCTGCCAGATCCACTCCCAGATATCTAAAACACTTCACTTCCTCCAGTTTTTCTCCATTCAAACTCACCTCCCAATTGACTTGACCCTCAACCCTACTGTACCCAATCACCTTGCTCTTATTCACATTTACTCCTAACTTTCTTCTTTCAGACACTTTACCAAACTCAGTCACCAGCTTCTGCAGTTTCTCACATGAATCAGCCACCAGCGCTGTATCATCAGCGAACAACAACTGACTCACTTCCCAAGCTCTCTCATCCCCAACAGACTTCATACTTGCCCCTCTTTCCAAAACTCTTGCATTCACCTCCCTAACAACCCCATCCATAAACAAATTAAACAACCATGGAGACATCACACACCCCTGCCGGAAACCTACATTCACTGAGAACCAATGACTTTCCTCTCTTCCTACACGTACACATGCCTTACACCCTCGATAAAAACTTTTCACTGCTTCTAACAACTTGCCTCCCACACCATATGTTCTTAATACCTTCCACAGAGCATCTCTATCAACTCTATCATATGCCTTCTCCAGATCCATAAATGCTACATACAAATCCATTTGCTTTTCTAAGTATTTCTCACATACATTCTTCAAAGCAAACACCTGATCCACACATCCCCTACCACTTCTGAAACCACACTGCTCTTCCCCAATCTGATGCTCTGTACATGCCTTCACCCTCTCAATCAATACCCTCCCATATAATTTACCAGGAATACTCAACAAACTTATACCTCTGTAATTTGAGCACTCACTCTTATCCCCTTTGCCTTTGTACAATGGCACTATGCACGCATTCCGCCAATCCTCAGGCACCTCACCATGAGGCATACATACATTAAATAACCTTACCAACCAGTCAACAATACAGTCACCCCCTTTTTTAATAAATTCCACTGCAATACCATCCAAACCTGCTGCCTTGCCGGCTTTCATCTTACGCAAAGCTTTTACTACCTCTTCTCTGTTTACCAAATCATTTTCCCTAACCCTCTCACTTTGCACACCACCTCGACCAAAACACCCTATATCTGCCACTCTATCATCAAACACATTCAACAAACCTTCAAAATACTCACTCCATCTCCTTCTCACATCACCACTACTTGTTATCACCTCCCCATTTGCGCCCTTCACTGAAGTTCCCATTTGCTCCCTTGTCTTACGCACTTTATTTACCTCATCCAGAACATCTTTTTATTCTCCCTAAATTTTAATGATACTCTCTCACCCCAACTCTCATTTGCCCTTTTTTTCACCTCTTACACCTCTCTCTTGACCTCCTGTCTCTTTCTTTCATACATCTCCCACTCAATTGCATTTTTTCCCTGCAAAAATCGTCCAAATGCCTCTCTCTTCTCTTTCACTAATACTCTTACTTCTTCATCCCACCACTCACTACCCTTTCTAATCAACCCATCTCCCACTCTTTTCATGCCACAAGCATCTTTTGCGCAATCCATCACTGATTCCCTAAATACATCGTAGAAAGCGAGTAGAGGGGACGGGAGCGGGGGGCCAGAAATCCTCCCCTCCTTGTATTTTTTTTTTAAGTTTCTAAAATGGGAAACAGAAGAAGGAGTCACGCGGGGAGTGCTCATCCTCCTCGAAGGCTCAGATTGGGGTGCCTAAATGTGTGTGGATGTAACCAAGATGTGAAAAAAGGAGAGATAGGTAGTATGTTTGAGGAAAGGAACTTGGATGTTTTGGCTCTGAGTAAAACGAAGCTCAAGGGTAAAGGGGAAGAGTGGTTTGGGAATGTCTTGGGAGTAAAGTCAGGGGTTAGTGAGAGGACAAGAGCAAGGGAAGGAGTAGCAGTACTCCTGAAACAGGAGTTGTGGGAGTATGTGATAGAATGTAAGAAAGTAAATTCTCGATTAATATGGGTAAAACTGAAAGTTGATGGAGAGAGATGGGTGATTATTGGTGCATATGCACCTGGGCATGAGAAGAAAGATCATGAGAGGCAAGTGTTTTGGGAGCAGCTGAATGAGTGTGTTAGTGGTTTTGATGCACGAGACCGGGTTATAGTGATGGGTGATTTGAATGCAAAGGTGAGTAATGTGGCAGTTGAGGGAATAATTGGTATTCATGGGGTGTTCAGTGTTGTAAATGGAAATGGTGAAGAGCTTGTAGATTTATGTGCTGAAAAAGGACTGATGATTGGGAATACCTGGTTTAAAAAGCGAGATATACATAAGTATACGTATGTAATTAGGAGAGATGGCCAGAGAGCGTTATTGGATTACGTGTTAATTGACAGGCGCGCGAAAGAGAGACTTTTGGATGTTAAAGTGCTGAGAGGTGCAACTGGAGGGATGTCTGATCATTATCCTGTGGAGGCTAAGGTGAAGATTTGTATGGGTTTTCAGAAAAGAAGAGTGAATGTTGGGGTGAAGAGGGTGGTGAGAGTAAGTGAGCTTGGGAAGGAGACTTGTGTGAGGAAGTACCAGGAGAGACTGAGTACAGAATGCAAAAAGGTGAGAACGATGGAAGTAAGGGGAGTGGGGGAGGAATGGGATGTATTTAGGGAATCAGTGATGGATTGCGCAAAAGACCATAAGTCATACATACATTAAATATCCTTACCAACCAGACAACAATACAGTCACCCTCTTTTTTGATAAATTTCACAGCAATCCCATCCAAACCCGTTGCCTTGCCGGCTTCATCTTCCGCAAAGCTTTTTCCACTTCTTCTCTGTTTACCAAATCATTCTATTTAACCCTCTCACTTTGCACACCACCTCGAGCAAAACACTCTATATCTGCCAATCTATCATCAAACGCATTCAACAAACCTTCAAAATAATCACTCCATGTTCTCACACCACCACTACCTGTTATCACCTCCCCATTAGCCCCTTTCACTGATATTCCCATTTTCCCCCTTGTCTTACGCACTTTATTTACCTCTTTCCAAAACATTATTCTCCCTAAAATATAATGATACTCTCTCACCCCAACTCTCATTTGCCCTCTTTTTCGCCTCTTGCACCTTTCCCTTGACCTCCTGCCTCTTTCTTTTATACATCTCCCACTCATTTGCATTTTTTCCCTGCAAAAATCGTCCAAATGCCTCTCTCTTCTGTTTCACTAATAATCTTACTTCTTCATCCCATCACTCACTACCCTTTCTAATCTGCCCACATCCCACGCTTCTCATGCCACAAGCATCTTTTGCGCAAGCCATCACTGCTTCCCTAAATACATCCCATTCCTCCCCCTCTCTCCTTACGTCTTTTGTTCTCACCTTTTTCCATTTTGTACTCAGTCTCTTCTGGTACTTCCTCACACAAGTCTCCTTCCCAAGCTCACTTACTCTCACCACTCTTTTCACCCCAACATTCTCTTTTCTTTTCTGAAAACCTCTACAAATCATCACCTTTGCCTCCACAATATAATGATCAGACATCTCTCCAGTTGCACCTCTCAGCACATTAACATCCAAAAGTCTCTCTTTCGCACGACTATCAATTAGCACGTAATCCAATAATGCTCTCTGGCCTTCTATCCTACTTACATACGTATACTTATGTATATCTCGCTTTTCAAACCAGATATTCCCAATCACCAGTTCTTTTTCAGCACATAAATCCACAAGCTCTTCACCATTTCCATTTACAACACTGAAGACCCCATGTACACCAATTATTCCCTCAACTGCCACATTACTCACCTCTGCATTCAAATCACCCATCACTATAACCCGGTCTCGTGCATCAAAAGTACTAACACACTCACTCAGCTGCTCCTAAAACACATGACTCTCATGATCTTTCTTCTCATGCCCAGTTGCATATGCACCAATATTCACGTATCTCTCTCCATCCATTTTCAGTTTTATCCGTATCAATCTAGAGTTTGCTTTCTTACACTCTATTATATACTTCCACCACTCCTGTTTCAGTAGTGCTACTCCTTCCCTTGCATTTGTCCTCTTACTAACCCCTGACTTTACTCCCAAGGCATTCCGAAACCAGTCTTCCCCTTTACCCTTGAGCTTTGTTTCAATCAGAGCTAAAACATCCAGGTTCCTTTCCACCCCAGTCTGACCCTTCCAGGAGGATGAGCACTCCCGCGTGACTCCTTCTGTTTCCCCTTTTAGAAAGTTAGAATAGGAGGGGAAGGTTTCCAGCCCCTCGCTCCCATCCCCTTTCGTCGCCTTCTACGACACGTGAGGAATGCGTGGGAAGTATTCCTTCTACTCTAACCCCAGGGATATATATATATATATATATATATATATATATATATATATATATATATATATATATATATATATATATATATATATATTTCTTTCTTTCATACTATTCGCCATTTCCCGCATTAGCGAGGTAGCATTGAGAACAGAGGACTGGGCCCTTGAGGGAATATCCTCACCTGGGCCACTTCTCTGTTCCCTCTTTTGGAAAAAAAAAAAAAAAAAAAGTGAGAGGGGAGGATTTCCAGCCCCCCACTCCCTCCCCTTTTAGTCGCCTTCTACGACACGCAGGGAATACGTGGGAAGTATTCTTTCTCCCCTATCCCCAGGGATAATATATATATATATATATATATACATATATATATATATATATATATATATATTTTTTCTTTTTTTTTTTTTCTTTCTCGCTGTCTCTCGCGTTTGCGAGGTAGCGCAAGGAAACAGACGAAAGAAATGGCCCAACCCACCCCCATACTCATGTATATACATACGTCCACACACGCAAATATACATACCTACACAGCTTTCCATGGTTTACCCCAGACTCTTCACATGCCCTGATTCAATCCACTGACAGCACGTCAACCCCGGTATACCACATCGATCCAATTCACTCTATTCCTTGCCCTCCTTTCACCCTCCTGCATGTTCAGGCCCCGATCACACAAAATCTTTTTCACTCCATCTTTCCACCTCCAATTTGGTCTCCCACTTCTCGTTCCCTCCACCTCCGACACATATATCCTCTTGGTCAATCTTTCCTCACTCATTCTCTCCATGTGCCCAAACCATTTCAAAACACCCTCTTCTGCTCTCTCAACCACGCTCTTTTTATTTCCAAACATCTCTCTCACCCTTACGTTATTTACTCGATCAAACCACCTCACACCACACATTGTCCTCAAACATCTCATTTCCAGCACATCCATCCTCCTTCGCACAACTCTATCCATAGCCCACGCCTCGCAACCATACAACATTGTTGGAACCACTATTCCTTCAAACATACCCATTTTTGCTTTCCGAGATAATGTTTTCGACTTCCACACATTCTTCAAGGCTCCCAGAATTTTCGCCCCCTCTCCCACCCTATGATCCACTTCCGCTTCCATGGTTCCATCCGCTATATATATATATATATATATATATATATATATATATATATATATATATATATATATATATATATATACATATATATATATATATATATATATATATATATATATATATATATATATATATATATATATATATATATATATATACATATATATATATATATATATATATATATATATATATATATATATATATATATATATATATATATATATATATATATATATATCCCTGGGGATAGGGGAGAAAGAATACTTCCCACGCATTCCTCACGTGTCGTAGAAGGCGACTAAAGGGGACGGGACGGGGGGGCCAGAATCCCTCCCCTCCTTGTATTTTAACTTTCTAAAAGGGGAAACAGAAGAAGGAGTCACGCGAGGAGTGCTCATCCTCCTCGAAGGCTCAGATTGGGGTGTGTAAATGTGTGTGAATGTAACCAAGATGAGAAAAAAGGAGAGATAGGTAGTATGTTTGAGGAAAGGAACCTGGATGTCTGGCTCTGAGTGAAACGAAGCTCAAGGGTAAAGGGGTGGAGTGGTTTGGGAATGTCTTGGGAGTAAAGTCAGGGGTTAGTGAGAGGACAAGAGCAAGGGAAGGAGTAGCACTACTCCTGAATCAGGAGTTGTGGGAGTATGTGATAGAGTGTAAGAAAGTAAATTCTAGATTGACATGGGTAAAACTGAAAGTTGATGGAGACAGATGGGTGATTATTGTTGCATATGCACCTGGGCATGAGGAGAAAGATCATGAGAGGCAAGTGTTTTGGGAGCAGCTGAATGAGTGTGATAGTGGTTTTGATGCACAAGACCGGGTTATAGTGATGGGTGATTTGAATGTAAAGGTGAGTAATGTGGCAGTTGAGGGAATAATTGGTATACATGGAGTGTTCAGTGTTGTAAATGGAAATGGTGAAGAGCTTGTAGATTTATATGCTGAAAAATGACTGGTGATTGGGAATGCCTGGTTTAAAAAGCGAGATATACATAAGTATACGTATGTAAGTAGGAGAGATGGCCAGAGAGCGCTATTGGATTACATATTAATTGATAGACGCACGAAAGAAAGACTTTTGGATGTTAATGTGCTGAGAGGTGCAACTGGAGGGATGTCTGATCATTATCTTGTGGAGGCGAAGGTGTAGATTTGTGGGGGTTTTCAGAAAAGAAGAAGAGAATGTTGGGGTGAAGAGAGTGGTGAGAGTAAGTGACCTTGGGAAGGAGACTTGTGTGAGGAAGTACCAGGAGAGACTGAGTACAGAATGGAAAAAGGTGAGAACAAAGGAGGTAAAGGGAGTGCGGGAGGAATGGGATGTATTTAAGGAAGCAGTGATGGCTTGCGCAAAAGATGCTTGTGGCATGGGAAGAGTGGGAGGTGGGTTGATTAGAAAAGGTAGTGAGTGGTGAGATGAAGAAGTAAGATTATTAGTGAAAGAGAAGAGAGAGGCATTTGGACGATTTTTGCGGGGAAAAAAATGCAAATGAATGGGAGAGGTATAAAAGAAAGAGGCAGGAGGTCAAGAAAAAGGTGCAAGAAGTGAAAAAGAGGGCAAATGAGAGTTGGGGTGAGAGAGTATCATTAAATTTTGGGGAGAATAAAAAGATGTTTTGGAAGGAGGTAAATAAAGTGCGTAAGACAAGGGAGCAAATGGGAACTTCAGTGAAGGGGGCTAATGGGGAGATGATAACAAGTAGTGGTGATATGAGAAGGCGATGGAGTGAGTATTTTGAAGGTTTGTTGAATGTGTTTGATGATAGAGTGGCAGATATAGGGTGTTTTGGTCGAGGTGGTGCGCAAAGTGAGAGGGTTAGGGAAAATGATTTGGTAAATCGAGAAGAGGTAGTAAAAGCATTGCGGAAGATGAAAGCCGGCAAGGCAGCAGGTTTGGATGGCATTGCAGTGGAATCTATTAAAAAAGAGGGTGACTGTATTGTTGACTGGTTGGTAAGGTTATTTAATGTATGTATGATTCATGGTGAGGTGCCTAAGGATTGGCGGAATGCTTGCATAGTGCCATTGTATAAAGGCAAAGGGGATAAGAATGAGTGCTCAAATTACAGAGGTATAAGTTTGTTGAGTATTCCTGGTAAATTATATGGGAGGGTATTGATTGAGAGGGTGAAGGCATGTACAGAGCATCAGATTGGGGAAGATCAGTGTGGTTTCAGAAGTGGTAGAGGATGTGTGGATCAGGTGTTTGCTTTGAAGAATGTATGTGAGAAATACTTAGAAAAACAAATGGATTTGTATGTAGCATTTATGGATCTGGAGAAGGCATATGATAGAGTTGATAGAAATGCTCCGTGGAAGGTTTTAAGAATATATGGTGTGGGAGGCAAGTTGTTAGAAGCAGTGAAAAGTTTTTAGGATGTAAGGCATGTGTACGTATAGGAGGAGAGGAAAGTGATTGGTTCTCAGTGAATGTAGGTTTGCGGCAGGGGTGTGTGATATCTCCATGGTTGTTTAATTTGTTTATGGATGGGGTTGTTAGGGAGATGAATGCAAGAGTTTTGGAAAGAGGGGCAAGTATGCAGTCTGGTGTGGATGAGAGAGCTTGGGAAGGGAGTCAGTTGTTTTTCGCTGATGATACAGCGCTGGTGGCTGATTCATGTAAGAAACTGCAGAAGCTGGTGACTGAGTTTGGTAAAGTGTGTGAAAGAAGAAAGTTAAGAGTAAATGTGAATAAGAGCAAGGGTATTAGGTACAGTAGGGTTGAGGGTCAAGTCAATTGGGAGGTAAGTTTGAATGGAGTAAAACTGGAGGAAGTAAAGTGTTTTAGATATCTGGGAGTGGATCTGGCAGCGGATGGAACCATGGAAGCGTAAGTGATTCCTAGGGTGGGGGAGGGGGCGAAAATTCTGGGAGCCTTGAAGAATGTGTGGAAGTCGAGAACATTATCTCGGAAAGCAAAAATGGGTATGTTTGAAGGAATAGTGGTTCGAACAATGTTGTATGGTTGCGAGTCATGGGCTATGGACAGAGTTGTGCGCAGGAGGGTGGATGTGCTGGAAATGAGATGTTTGAGGACAATATGTGGTGTGAGGTGGTTTGATCGAGTAAGTAATGTAAGGGTAAGAGAGATGTGTGGAAATAAAAAGAGTGTGGTTTCGAGCGCAGAAGAGGGTGTTTTGAAATGGTTTGGTCACATGGAGAGAATGAGTGAGGAAAGATTGACCAAGAAGATATATGTGTCAGAGGTGGAGGGAACGAGGAGAAGTGGGAGACCAAAATGGAGGTGGAAAGATGGAGTGAAAAACATTTTGAGTGATCGGGGCCTGAACATGCAGGAGGGTGAAAGGCGTGCAAGGAATAGAGTTTATTGGAACGATGTGGTATACCGGGGTTGACGTGCTGTCAGTGGACTGAACCAGGGCATGTGAAGCTTTGGGGTAAACCATGGAAAGTTGTGTAGGGCCTGGATGTGGAAAGGGGGTTTGTTTTCGGTGCATTATTACATGACAGCTAGAGACTGAGTGTGAACGAATGGGGCCTTTGGTGTCTTTTCCTAGCGCTATCTCGCACACATGAGGGGGGAGGGGGTTGTTATTCCAAATGTGGCGAGGTGGCGATGGGAACAAATAAAGGCAGACAGTGTGAATTGTGTGCATGGGTATATATGTATGTGTCTGTGTGTGTATATATATGTGTACATTGAGATGTATTGGTATGTATATTTGCGCGTGTGGACGTGTATGTATATACATGTGTATGGGGGTGGGTTGGGCCATTTCTTTCGTCTGTTTCCTTGCGCTACCTCGCAAACGCGGGAGACAGCGACAAAGCAAAATGAATAATGAATAAATAGATAATGTATGTATGACTCATGGTGAGGTGCCTGAGGATTGGCGGAATGCGTGCATAGTGCCATTGTACAAAGGCAAAGGGGATAAGAGTGAGTGCTCAAATTACAGAGGTATAAGTTTGTTGAGTATTCCTGGTAAATTATATGGGAGGGTATTGATTGAGAGGGTGAAGGCATGTACAGAGCATCAGATTGGGGAAGCGCAGTGTGGTTTCAGAAGTGGTAGAGGATGTGTGGATTAGGTGTTTGCTTTGAAGAATGTATGTGAGAAATACTTAGAAAAGCAAATGGATTTGTATGTAGCATTTATGGATCTGGAGAAGGCATATGATAGAGTTGATAGAGATGCTCTGTGGAAGGTATTAAGAATATATGGTGTGGGAGGAAAGTTGTTAGAAGCAGTGAAAAGCTTTTATCGAGGATGTAAGGCATATATACGTGTAGGAAGAGAGGAAAGTGATTGGTTCTCAGTGAATGTAGGTTTGCGGCAGGGGTGTGTGATGTCTCCATGGTTGTTTAATTTGTTTATGGATGGGGTTGTTAGGGAGGTAAATGCAAGAGTTTTGGAAAGAGGAGCAAGTATGAAGTCTGTTGGGGATGAGAGAGCTTGGGAAGTGAGTCAGTTGTTGTTCGCTGATGATACAGCGCTGGTAGCTGATTCATGTGAGAAACTGCAGAAGCTGGTGACTGAGTTTGGTAAAGTGTGTGGAAGAAGAAAGTTAAGAGTAAATGTGAATAAGAGCAAGGTTATTGGGTACAGTAGGGTTGAGGGTCAAGTCAATTGGGAGGTGAGTTTGAATGGAGAAAAACTGGAGGAAGTGAAGTGTTTTAGATATCTGGGAGTGGATCTGGCAGCGGATGAAACCATGGAAGCGGAAGTGGATCATAGGGTGGGGGAGGGGGCGAAAATTCTCGGGGCCTTGAAGAATGTGTGGAAGTCGAGAACATTATCTCGGAAAGCAAAAATGGGTATGTTTGAAGGAATAGTGGTTCCAACAATGTTGTATGGTTGCGAGGCGTGGGCTATGGATAGAGTTGTGCGCAGGAGGATGGATGTGCTGGAAATGAGATGTTTGAGGACAATGTGTGGTGTGAGGTGGTTTGATCGAGTGAGTAACGTAAGGGTAAGAGAGATGTGTGGAAATAAAAAGAGCGTGGTTGAGAGAGCAGAAGAGGGTGTTTTGAAGTGGTTTGGGCACATGGAGAGAATGAGTGAGGAATGATTGACCAAGAGGATATATGTGTCGGAGGTGGAGGGAACGAGGAGAAGAGGGAGACCAAATTGGAGGTGGAAAGATGGAGTGAAAAAAATTTTGTGTGATCGGGGCCTGAACATGCAGGAGGGTGAAAGGAGGGCAAGGAATAGATTGAATTGGAGCGATGTGGTATACCGGGGTTGACGTGCTGTCAGTGGATTGAATCAAGGCATGTGAAGCGTCTGGGGTAAATCGTGGAAAGCTGTGTAGGTATGTATATTTGCGTGTGTGGACGTATGTATATACATGTGTATGGGGGGGGGGATTGGGCCATTTCTTTCGTCTGTTTCCTTGCGCTACCTCGCAAACGCGGGAGACAGCGACAAAGTATAATAAAATATAAATATAAAATAAATAATATATATATATATATATATATATATATATATATATATATATATATATATATATATATATATATATAATATTTATATTTATATATATATATATATATATATATTTTTTTTTTTTATACTTTGTCGCTGTCTCCCGCGTTTGCGAGGTAGCGCAAGGAAACAGACGAAAGAAATGGCCCAACCCCCCCCCCCATACACATGTATATACATACGTCCACACACGCAAATATACATACCTACACAGCTTTCCATGGTTTACCCCAGACGCTTCACATGCCTTGATTCAATCCACTGACAACACGTCAACCCCGGTATACCACATCGCTCCAGTTCACTCTATTCCTTGCCCTCCTTTCACCCTCCTGCATGTTCAGGCCCCGATCACACAAAATCTTTTTCACTCCATCTTTCCACCTCCAATTTGGTCTCCCTCTTCTCCTCGTTCCCTCCACCTCCGACACATATATCCTCTTGGTCAATCTTTCCTCACTCATCCTCACCATGTGCCCAAACCACTTCAAAACACCCTCTTCTGCTCTCTCAACCACGCTCTTTTTATTTCCACACATCTCTCTTACCCTTACGTTACTCACTCGATCAAACCACCTCACACCACACATTGTCCTCAAACATCTCATTTCCAGCACATCCATCCTCCTGCGCACAACTCTATCCATAGCCCACGCCTCGCAACCATACAACATTGTTGGAACCACTATTCCTTCAAACATACCCATTTTTGCTTTCCGAGATATATATATATATGTGTATATATATATATATATATATATATATATATATATATATATATATATATATATATATATAGGGGATAGGGGAGAAAGAATACTTCACACGTATTCCCTGCGTGTCGTAGAAGGCGACTAAAAGGGAAGGGAGCGGGGGGCTGGAAATCCTCCCCTCTCTTTTTTTTTTTTTTTTTTCAATTTTCCAAAAGAAGGAACAGAGAAGAGGTCCTGGTGAGGATATTCCCTCAAAGGTCCAGTCCTCTGTTCTTAACGCTACCTCGCTATCGCGGGAAATAGTGAATAGTATGAAAAAAAAAAAGAAAAAAAATATATATATATATATATATATATATATATATATATATATATATATATATATATATATATATATATATATATATATACCAATGTGTGAAAAAGAAAGTATACAATGTAGAGTATTGTGTTTCTGTTATAATGCATCTTACTGTTTATTTTGAGAGTAATTACTATAAAAGCAGGAACCATAATCATTAAGGTACGAGTCTCGCATTTAGGCTTACAACACACTTAGAAAACAAGAGTCGTAGTTTTCATTTTGAAATCCATCCGATCCATCAACAAAACTTATCTATGTGTTGAGTGTGCATGTTAACTCGTTTTAATTTCCTCGTGTATACACGTTAACCAGCATTAAAGTCCTTACTGGAAAACTTATTTAGTTCTGTCACAAATTCAAACTGAACGCAAATTTTTGTCACAAAAGAGACATGTGGAAACATAAGTGAATTAAATGTGGACAGTAGTGAAAATTGAAAGGCATGTATGACAAAAGCTCGAAGTGATAGGTAGGGCCCTTCAAGTGTAAACTCCTCTACATGTACAGTTAGGCAGTATTATACAGAGACTGGATCTACTCGCTCAGGAGTAAAAAAGATCAAGGGAGATGTGCACATCATTTTCAGATTTCAAAACGGCTCTGACAATCCAAACTGCTAAACAAATCATGAAATGATTAAGCTTTAATGAGCCAATAGTCCACAAGAAACACAAAAGGACAGGTATGAAGGATGGAATATATTCCCATAACAGAGTAATTAAGATATGAAACATACTGATTGCTGTTGAAGCAATTCCAACAATATTGCATGAAAGATGAGTTTGATGATCTGAAAAACAACACATCCTGAAACGATTAAGCTTCATGCAATTAGGGGTCACAAGGCATAAAACTGCGGGTGAGGTAATTCCAACAAGCATCAGGAAATTTGAGAAACTATCCGGCCAATACTGGTATGATGTTTACAGCAGCAGCACCAGAAATATTAATCTTCTTCCCAAAGACAAAAGCAGGTTATGAAGAAAAGGTAATCAAACAACATACAGGAACAGACACATTTCCAGGTTTCTTCTCCCAGAAAAAGCTATGTAAATTTAACATCCTCTTGTGTTGTCTCCCAATTTCTCAGTGTCAATCCTCAGTAAAATGGGTTAGCTTGCTTCAGGACCTTAGCAAGTCCATATCTTTATATCACATTGCTGTACAGTTCTTCTTTCTAACACTTCTAAAATTTTTCATAGCCATTGAGAATTTCATTGCAGCCTCTTCTTTCCATATGGCTTGATTATTATTCCATTAATTCCTTGTGTCAGTCAGTTCTTCACATTCATCCTCAGAATCACTCTCTGATGAATCACTCTGGGTATCCTTATCTGACTCAGATTCTGATGATGACTTATTTCTTAGTTTGTCTAGTCTTATTCTAAAGAGGTTTAAGTCTAAATCAGCCAACTGCTGAAGAAATCCATTCTTTGGTCGAATTTACTCGGCTTTCTCTGAGCAGTGTAAGTGCAGTAGCTGCTGTCATATTTCGATGCATCATCAAGTATGCTGACCGTGACCGTCCCTGCCTGCAGTGAACCAAAAACTTATCTCCTTATATATATATATATATATATATATATATATATATATATATATATATATATATATATATATATATATATACATATATATATATATATATATATATATATATATATATATATATATATATATATATATATATATATATATATATATATATATATATATACCTGGTAGATTATATGGGAGGGTATTGACTGAGAGGGTGAAGGCATGTACAGAGCATCAGATTGGGGAAGAGCAGTGTGGTTTCAGAAGTGGTAGAGGATGTGTGGATCAGGTGTTTGCTTTGAAGAATGTGTGAGAAATACTTAGAAAAGCAAATGGATTTGTATGTAGCACTTATGGATCTGGAGAAAGCATATGATAAGAGTTGATAGAGATGCTATGTGGAAGGTACTAAAGACATATGGTGTGGGAGGCAAGTTGTTAGAAGCAGTGAAAAGTTTTTATCGAGGATGTAAGGCATGTGTACGTGTAGGAAGAGAGGAAAGTGATTGGTTCTCATTGAATGTAGGTTTGCGGCAGGGGTGTGTGATGTCTCCATGGTTGTTTAATTTGTTTATGGATGGGGTTGTTAGGGAGGTGAATGCAAGAGTTTTGGAAAGAGGGGCAAGTATGAAGTCTGTTGTGGATGAGAGAGCTTGGGAAGTGAGTCATTTATTGTTCGCTGATGATATAACGCTGAAGGCTGATTCATGTGAGAAACTGCAGAAGCTGGTGACTGAGTTTGGTAAAGTGTGGGAAAGAAGAAAGTTAAGAGTAAATATGAATAAGAGCAAGGTTATTAGGTACAGTAGGGTTGAGGGTCAAGTCAATTGGGAGGTACGTTTGAATGGAGAAAAACTGGAGGAAGTAAAGTGTTTTAGATATCTGGGAGTGGATCTGGCAGCGGATGGAACCATGGAAGCGGATGTGAATCATAGGGTGGTGGAGGGGGCGAAAATCCTGGGAGCCTTAAAGAATGTGTGGAAGTAGAGAACATTATCTCGGAAAGCAAAAATGGGTATGTTTGAAGGAATAGTGGTTCGAACAATGTTGTATGGTTGCGAGGCGTGGGCTATGGATAGAGTTGTGCGCAGGAGGATGGATGTGCTGGAAATGAGATGTTTGAGGACAATATGTGGTGTGAGGTGGTTTGATCGAGTAAGTAATGTAAACGTAAGAGAGATGTGTGGAAATGAAAAGAGCGTGGTTGAGAGAGCAGAAGAGGGTGTTTTGAAATGGTCTGGAGGGAATGGAGGGAACGAGGAGAAGTGGTAGACCAAATTGGACGTGGAAAGATGGAGTGAAAAAGATTTTGAGTGATCGGGGCCTGAACATGCAGGAAGGTGAAAGGCGGGCAAGGAATAGAGTGAATTGAATCGATGTGGTATACTGAGGTCGACGTGCTGTCAATGGATTGAATCAGGGCATGTGAAGCATCTGGGGTAAACCATGGAAAGTTGTGTGGTGCCTGGATGTGGAAAGGGAGCTGTGGTTTCGGGCATTATTGCATGACAGCTAGAGACTGGGTGTGAACGAATGGGGCCTTTGTTGTCTTTTCCTAGCGCTACCTCGCACACATGAGGGGGGAGGGGGATGTTATTCCATGTGTGACGAGGTGGCGATGGGAATAGATAAAGGCAGACAGTGTGAATTGTTTGCATGTGTATATATGTATGTGTCTGTATGTGTATATGTATGTGTACATTGAGATGTATGGGTATGTATATCTGCGTGTGTGAACGTGTATGTATATACATGTGTATGGGGTGGGCTGGGCCATTTCTTTCGTCTGTTTCCTTGCGCTACCTCGCAAACGCGGGAGACAGCGACAAAGCAATATATATATATATATATATATATATATATATATATATATATATATATATATATATATATATATATATATATATATATATATAGAGTTGATAGAGATGCTCTGTGGAAGGTATTAAGAATATATGGTGTAGGAAGCAAGTTGTTAGAAGCAGTGAAAAGTTTTATCAAGGATGTTAGGCATGTGTACGTGTAGGAAGAGAGGAAAGTGATTGGTTTTCAGTGAATGTAGGTTTGCGGCAGGGATGTGTGATGTCTCCATGGTTGTTTGATTTGTTTATGGATTGGGCTGTTAGGGAGGTGAATGCAAGAGTTTTCGAAAGAGGGGCAAGTATGCAGTCTGTTGTGGATGAGAGAGCTTGGGAAGTGAGTCAGTTGTTGTTCGCTGATGATACAGCGCTGGTGGCTGATTCATGTGAGAAACTGCAGAAGCTGGTGACTGAGTTTGGAAAAGTGTGTGGAAGAAGAAAGTTAAGAGTAAATGTGAATAAGAGCAAGGTTATTAGGTACAGTAGGGTTGAGGGTCAAGTCAATTGGGAGATGAGTTTGAATGGAGAAAAACTGGAGGAAGTGAAATGTTTTAGATATCTGGGAGTGGATCTGGCAGCGGATCGAACCATGGAAGCGGAAGTGGATCATAGGGTGGGGGAGGGGGCGAAAATCCTGGGGGACTTGAAGAATGTGTGGAAGTCGAGAACATTATCTCGGAAAGCAAAAATGGGTATGTTTGAAGGAATAGTGGTTCGAACAATGTTGTATGGTTGCGAGGCGTGGGCTATGGATAGAGTTGTGCGCAGGAGGATGGATGTGCTGGAAATGAGATGTTTGAGGACAATGTGTGGTGTGAGGTGGTTTGATCGAGTGAGTAACGTAAGGGTAAGAGAGATGTGTGGAAATAAAAAGAGCGTGGTTGAGAGAGCAGAAGAGGGTGTTTTGAAGTGGTTTGGGCACATGGAGAGGATGAGTGAGGAAAGATTGACCAAGAGGATATATGTGTCGGAGGTGGAGGGAACAAGGAGAAGAGGGAGACCAAATTGGAGGTGGAAAGATGGAGTGAAAAAGATTTTGTGTGATCGGGGCCTGAACATGCAGGAGGGTGAAAGGAGGGCAAGGAATAGAGTGAATTGGAGCGATGTGGTATACCGGGGTTGACGTGCTGTCAGTGGATTGAAGCAAGGCATGTGAAGCGTCTGGGGTAAACCATGGAAAGCTGTGTAGGTATGTATATTTGCGTGTGTTGACGTATGTATATACATGTGTATGGGGGGGGGGGTTGGGCCATTTCTTTCATCTGTTTCCTTGCGCTACCTCGCAAACGCGGGAGACAGCGACAAAGTATAATAAATAATAAATAAATAAATATATATATATATATCCCTGGGGATAGGGGAGAAAGAATACTTCCCACGTATTCCCTGCGTGTCGTAGAAGGCGACTAAAAGGGAAGGGAGCGGGGGGCTGGAAATCCTCCCCTCTCGTTTTCTTTTTTCTTTTTTTTTAATTTTCCAAAAGAAGGAACAGAGAAGAGGGCCAGGTGAGGATATTTCCTCAAAGGCCCAGTCCTCTGTTCTTAACGCTACCTCGCTGTCGCGGGAAATGGCGGATAGTATAAAAAAAAAAAAAAATATATATATATATATATATATATATATATATATATATATATATATATATATATATATATATATATATATATATATATATCATTTATTCATTTAGCTTTGTCGCTGTCTCCCGCGTTAGCGAGGTAGGGTAAGGAAACAGACGAAAGAATGGCCCAACCCACCCACATACACATGAATATACATACACGTCCACACACGCAAATATGCATACCTATACATCTCAACGTATACATATATATACACACACAGACATATACATATATACACATGTACATACTTCATACTGTCTGCCTTTATTCATTCCCATCGGCACCCTGCCACGCATGAAATAACAACCCCCTCCCCCCACATGTGCGCGAGGTAGCGCTAGGAAGACTGCAAAGGCCCCATTCGTTCACACTCAGTCTCCAGCTGTCATGTAATAATTCACCGAAACCACAGCTCCCTTTTCACATCCAGGCCCCATACAACTTTCCATGGTTTACCCCAGACGCTTCACATGCCCTGGTTCAATTCATTGAGAGCACCTCGACCCCGGTATACCACATCGTTCCAATTCACTCTATTTCTGGCACGTCTTTCTCCATCATGCATGTTCAGGCCCCGATCACTCAGAACCTTTTTCACTCCATCTTTCCACCTCCAATTTGGTCTCCCACTTCTCGTTCCCTCCACTTCTGACACATATATCCTCTTGGTCAATCTTTCCTCACTCATTCTCTCCATGTGACCAAACCATCTCAAAACACCCTCTTTTTATAACCAAACATCTTTCTTACCCTGTCATTAGTTATTCGATCAAACCACCTCACACCACATATCGTCCTTAAACATCTCATTTCCAGCACATCCCCCCTCCTCCGCACAACTCTATCTATAGCCAGCGCTTCGCAACCATATAACATTGTTGGAACCACTATTCCTTCAAACATACCCATTTTTTCTTTCCGAGATAATGTTCTCAACTTCCACACATTCTTCAAGGCTCTCAGAATTTTCGCCATGTCCCCCACCCTATGATTCACTTCCGCATCCATGGTTCCATCCGCTGCCAAATCCACTCCCAGATATCTAAAACACTTCACTTCCTCCAGTTTTTCTCCATCAAAACTTACCTCCCAATTGTCCCTCAACCCTACTGCATCTAATAACCTTGCCCTTATTCCCATTTACTCTCAGCTTTCTTCTTTCACACACTTTACTAAACTCAGTCACCAGTTTCTGCAGTTTCTCACAGGAATCAGCCACCAGCGCTGTATCATCAGCGAACAACAACTGACTCACTTCCCAAGCTCTCTCATCCACAACAGACTGCATACTTGCCCCTCTTTCGAAAACTCTTGCATTCACCTCCCTAACAGCCCAATCCATAAACAAATCAAACAACCATGGAGACATCACACATCCCTGCCGCAAACCTACATTCACTGAAAACCAATCACTTTCCTCTCTTCCTACACGTACACATGCCTAACATCCTTGATAAAACTTTTCACTGCTTCTAACAACTTGCTTCCTACACCATATATTCTTAATACCTTCCACAGAGCATCTCTATCAACTCTGTCATATGCCTTCTCCAGATCCATAAATGTTACATACAAATCCATTTGCTTTTCTAAGTATTTCTCACATACATTCTTCAAAGCAAACACCTGATCCACACACCCTCTACCACTTCTGAAACCGCACTGCTCTTCCCCAATCTGATGCTCTGTACATGCCTTCACCCTCTCAGTCAATACTCTCTCATATAATTTCCCAGGAATACTCAACAAACTTATACCTCTGTAATTTGAGCACTTACTTTTATCCCCTTTGCCTTTGCACAGTGGCACTATGCAAGCATTCCGCCAATCCTCAGGCACCTCACCATGAGTCATACATACATCACATAACCTTACCAACCAGTCAACAATACAGTCATCCCCTTTTTTAAAAAAATTCCACTGCAATGCCATCCAAACCCGGTGCCGTGCCGGCTTTCATCTTCCGCAAAGCTTTTACTACCTCCTCTCTGTTTACCAAATCATTCTCCCAAACCCTCTCACTTTGCACACCATCTCGACCAAAACACCCTATATCTGCCACTTTATCATCAAACACATTCAACAAACCTTCAAAATACTCACTCCATCTCCTTCTCACATCACCACTACTTGTTATCACCTCCCCATTAGCCCCCTTCACTGAAGTTCCCATTGACCCCCTTATCTTACGTACATTATATACCTCCTTCCAAAACATCTTTTCATTCTCCCTAAAATTTCATGATACTCTCTCACCCCAAATCTCATTTGCCCTCTTTTTCACCCTTCTCTTTGACCTCCTGCCTCTTTCTTTTATACATCTCCCACTCATTTGCATCATTTTCCTGCAAAAATCGTCCAAAAGCCACTTTCTTCTCTTTAACAATCTTACTTCTTCATCCCACCACTCACTATCTTTTTTAATGTGCCCACCTCCCACGCTTCTCATGCCACAAGCATCTTTTGCGCAAGTCATCACTGCTCCCCTAAATACATCTCATTCCTCCCCCACTCTCCTTATCTACCCCTCATGCACCTGGGCATGAGAAGAAGGATCCTGAGAGGCAAGTGTTTTGGGAGCAGCTGAGTGAGTGTGTTAATAGTTTTGATGCACAAGACCGGGCTATAGTGATTGGTGATTTGAATGCAAAGGTGAGTAATGTGGCAGTTGAGGGAATAATTGGTGTACATGGGGTGTTCACTGTTGTAAATGGAAATGGTGAAGAGCTTGTAGATTTCTGTGCTGAAAAAGGACTGGTGATTGGGAATACCTGGTTTAAAAAGAAAAATATATATGATTATACGTATATAAGTAGGAGAGATGACCAGAGAGCGTTATTGGATTACGTGTTAATTGATAGGCGCGCGAAAGAGAGACTTTTGGATGTCAATGTGATGAGAGGTGCAACTGGAGGGATGTCTGATCATTATCTTGTGTAGGCGAAGGTGATGATTTGTAGGGGTTTTCAGAAAAGAAGAGAGAATGTTGGGGTGAAGAGAGTGGTGAAAGTAAGTGAGCTTGGGAATGAGATTTGTGTGAGAAAGTACCAGGAAAGACTGAGTACAGAATGGAGGAAGGTGAGAACATAGGACGTAAGGGAAGTGGGAGAGGAATGGGATGTATTTAGGGAAGCAGTGATGGCTTGTGCAAAAGATGCTTGTGGCATGAGAAGCGTGGGAGGTGGGTTGATTAGAAAGGGTAGTGAGTGGTGGGATGAAGAAGTAAGATTATTATTGAAAGAGAAGAGAGAGGTATTTGGACGATTTTTACAGGAAAATAATGCAAATGACTGGGAGATGCATAAAAGAGGAGGGAGGAGGTCAAGAGAAAGGTGCAAGAGGCGAAAAAGTGGGCAAATGAGAGTTGGGGTGAGAGAGTATCATTGGATTTTAGGGAGAATAAAAAGATGTTTTGGAAGGAGGTAAATCAAGTGCGTAAGATAAGGGAATAACTGGGAATATCAGTGAAGGGGGGCAAATGGGGAGGTGATAACAAGTAGTGGTGATGTGAGAAGATGGAGTGAGTTTTGAAGGTTTGTTGAATGTGTTTGATGATAGAGTGGCAGATATAGGATGTTTTGTTCGAGGTGGTGTGCAAAGTGGTAGGGTTAGGGAGAAGGACTTGGTAAACAGAGAAGAGGTAGTAAAAGCTTTGCGGAAGATGAAAGCCGACAAGGCAGAGGGTTTGGATGATATTGCAGTAGAATTTATCAAAAAAGGGGGTGACTGTATTGTTGACTGGTTGGTAAGGTATTTAATGTATGTATGACTCATGGTGAGGTGCCTGAGGATTGGCGGAATGCTTGCATAGTGCCATTGTACAAAGGCAAAGGGGATAAGAGTGAGTGCTCAAATTGCAGAGGTATAAGTTTGTTGAGTATTCCTAGGAAATTATATGGGAGGGTATTGATTGAGAGGGTGAATGCATGTACAGAGCATCAGATTGGGGAAGAGCAGTGTGGTTTCAGAAGTGGTAGAGGATGTGTGG
>NC_092271.1:4469714-4472214 GCF_036320965.1 Panulirus ornatus | reverse complement strand
CTTGTCAGAGTTAAGTCGAGAGTGATCCGAATTATAAACTGTCCCAGGCTAATTTCCAAACTTGACCCCTTGTCCTACGCCGCAATGTTCGTTCACTTTCCTTCTTCTATAGGTATAACTTTGGTATTTGCTCCCGAGAGCTGGTCGCTTGAGTGTCCACACTTCCAACTAGACCCGGAATACTCGACAAGCTGCTGCGTCACATGATTGTTGTGTGGCCATTGGCAACTCAAGGGTGGGAGTTTTTGATTCCTGCTTCTTTTCCTTTGCGTTGAAGCTTTGGAACTCTCTAACTTCTCATGTCTTTCCCAAAAACTACGACCTGTCATAGTTCAAATGACAGGTCTTTCACTTTTTACAAAATTCGTAAATACTTTCCCCTGTCTTTTCTTCTTTCGTTTCACAGTTTTCTCTACGTTTTAATCCAGACTCGGCCTTGATGTGGACTTTTATCCGTGACTGGAGCATTCAATATAAAAATGAAACATACCATGAGGGCCATGACTATAGGGGCCACCTGCTGTGAGGGCTGTGACCATGGGGACGACCTACCATGAGGGCTGTGACCACGGGGGCTACCTACCATGAGGGCTGTGACCATGGGGTCCACCTACCATGAGGGCTGTGACCATGGGGGCGACCTACCATGAGGGCTGTGACCATGGGGGCGACCTACCATGAGGGCTGTGACCATGGGGGCGACCTACCATGGGGGCTGTGACCATGGGGGCCACCTACCATGAGGGCTTTGACCGTGGAGGCCACCTACCATGAGGGCTGTGACCGTGGGGGCCACCTACCATGAGGGCTGTGACCATGGGGGCCATTTACCATGAGGGTTGTGACCGTGGGGGCCACCTGCCATGAGGGTTGTGACCGTGGAGGCCACCTACCATGAGGGTTGTGACCGTGGAGGCCACCTACCATGAGGGTTGTGACCGTGGGGGCCACCTACCATGAGGACTGTGACCATGGGGGCCATTTACCATGAGGGCTGTGACCATGGGGGCCACCTACCATGATGGCTGTGATCATAGGGGCCACCTACCATGAAGGGTGTGACCATAAGGGCCACCTACCATGAAGGGTGTGGCCATGGGGGCTACCTACTGTGAGGGCTGTAACCATGGGGGCCACCTACCATGAGGGCTGTGACCATAAGGGTCACCTACCATGAAGGGTGTGACCATAAGGGCCACCTACCATGAAGGGTGTGACCATAGGGGCCACCTGCTGTAAGGGCTGTGACCATGGGGGCCACTTACCATGAGGGCTGTGACCATGGGGGCCACCTACCATGATGGCTGTGATCATAGGGGCCACCTACCATGAAGGGTGTGACCATAAGGGCCACCTACCATGAAGGGTGTGGCCATGGGGGCTACCTACTGTGAGGGCTGTAACCATGGGGGCCACCTACCATGAGGGCTGTGACCATAAGGGTCACCTACCATGAAGGGTGTGACCATAAGGGCCACCTGCCATGAAGGGTGTGACCATGGGGGCCACCTGCTGTAAGGGCTGTGACCATGGGGGCCACTTACCATGAGGGCTGTGACCATGGGGGCCACCTACCAGGAGGGCCGTGACCATGGGTGCCATTTACCATGAGGGTTGTGACCATGGGGGTCACCTACCATGATGGCTGTGACCATAAGGGCCACCTACCATGAAGGGTGTGGCCATAAGGGCCACCTACCATGAAGGGTGTGACCATGGGGGCCACCTAATGTGAGGGCTGTGACCATGGGGGCCACCTACCAGGAGGGCCGTGACCATGGGTGCCATTTACCATGAGGGTTGTGACCATGGGGGTCACCTACCATGATGGCTGTGACCATAAGGGCCACCTACCATGAAGGGTGTGGCCATAAGGGCCACCTACCATGAAGGGTGTGACCATGGGGGCCACCTAATGTGAGGGCTGTGACCATGGGGGCCACCTACCATGAGGGCTGTGACCATGGGAGCCACCTACCATGAGGGGTGTAACTATGGGGGCCATCTACCATGAGGGCTGTGACCATAAGGGCCACTTTCCATGAGGGGTGTGACCATGGGGGCCACCTACCATGAGGGCTGTAACCATGGGGGGCCACCTACCATGTAGGCTGTGACCATGGGGGCCACCTACCATGAGGGCTGTGACCATGGGGGCCACCTACCATGAGGGCTGTGACCATGGGGGCCACCTACCACGAGGGCTGTGACCATGGGAGCCACCTACCATGAGGGCTGTAACTATAGGGGCCATCTACCACGAGGGCTGTGACCATGGGAGCCACCTACATGAGGGCTGTAACCGTAGGGGCCATCTACCATGAGGTGTGTGACCATGGGGGGCCACCTACCATGAGGGCTGTGACCATGGGAGCCACCTGCCATGAGGGCTGTAACCATAGGGGCCATCTACCATGAGGGGTGTGACCATGGGGGGCCACCTACCATGAGGGCTGTGACCATGGGGGCAACATACCATGAGGGCTATGACCATGGGGTC
>NC_092271.1:4442986-4469614 GCF_036320965.1 Panulirus ornatus | reverse complement strand
CTGATTGAGAGATGTATAAAAGAAAGAGGCACAAGTTCAAGAGAAAGGTGCAAGAGGTGAAAAAAGGGCAAATGAGAGTTGGGGTGAGAGAGTATCATTGAATTTTAGGGAAAATATAAAGATGTTTTGGAAGGAGGTAAATAAAGTGTGTAAGACAAAGAAACAAATGGGAACGTCAGTGAAGGGGGCTAATGGAGACGTGATAACAAGTAGTGGTGATGTGAGAAGGAGATGGAGTGAGCATTTTAAAGGTCTGTTGAATGTGTTTGATGATAGAGTGGCAGATATAGGGTGTTTTTGTCGAGGTGGTATGAAAATGAGAGAGTTAGGGAAAATGATTTGGTAAACAGAGAAGAGGTAGTAAAAGCTTTGCGGAAGATGAAAGCCGGCAAGGCAGCGGATTTGGATGGTACTGCAGTGAAATTTATTAAAAAAAGAGGGTGCCTGAGGATTGGCGGAATATTTGCATAGTGCCACTGTACAAAGGCAAAGGGTATAAAAGTGAGTGCTCAAATTACAGAGGTATAAGTCTGTTGAGTATTTCTGAGAATTTATATGGAAGGGCTTTGATTGAGAGAGTGAAGGCTTGTACAGAGCATCAGATTGGGGAAGAGCAGTGTTGTTTCAGAAGTGGTAGAGGATGTGTGGATCAGATGTTTGCTTTGAAGAATGTATGTGAGAAATACTTAGAAAATGGATCTGTATATAGCATTTGTGTATCTGGAGAAGGCATATGATAGAATTCATAGAGATGCTCTTTGGAAGATATTAAGAATATATGTTGTGGGAGGCAAGTTGTTAGAAGCAGTGAAAAGTTTTTATCGAGAATGTAAGGCATGTGTACGTGTAGGAAGAGAGGAAAATGATTGGTTCTCATTGAATGTTAGTTTGCGGCAGGGGTGCGTGATGTCTCCATGGTTGTTTAATTTGTTTATGGATGGGGTTGTTAGGGAGGTGAATGCAAGAGTTTTGGAGAGAGGGAAAAGTATGCAGTCTGTAGAGGATGAGAGAGCTTGGAAAGTGAGTCAGTTGTTGTTCGCTGATGATACAGCGCTGGTGGCTGATTCATGTGAAAAACTGCAGAAGCTGGTGACTGAGTTTGGTAAGGTGTGTGAAAGAAGAAAGTTGAGCGTAAATGTGAATAAGAGCAAGGTTATTAGGTACAGTAGGGTTGAGGACAAGTCAATTGGGAGGTAATTTGAATAGAAAAAAACTGGAGGATGTGAAGTGTTTTAGATATCTGGGAGTGGATTTGGCGGCGGATGGAATCATGGAAACGGAAGTGAATCATAGGGTGCGGGAGGGGGCGAAAGTTTTAGGAGCGTTGAAGAATGTGTGGAAGTCGAGAACGTTATCTTGAAAAGCAAAAATGGGTATGTTTGAAGGAATAGTTTTTCCAACAATGGTATATGATTGCGAGGCGTGGGCTATAGATAGAGTTGTGCGGAGGACTATGGAAATGAGATGTTTGAGGACAATATATGGTGTGAGGTGGTTTGATCGAGTAAGTAATGAAAGGGTAAGAGAGAGGTGAGGTGATAAAAAGAGTGTGGTTGAGAGAGCAGAAGAGGGTGTTTTGAAATGGTTTGGTCACATGGAGAAAATGTGTGAGGAAAGATTGACCAAGAGGATATATGTGTCGGAGGTGGAGGGAACGAGGAGAAGTGGGAGACCAAATTGGAGGTGGAAAGATGGAGTGAAAAAGACTTTGAGTTGTCGGGGCCTGAACATCGAGAAGGGTGAATGGCGTGCAAGGAATATAGTGGATTGGAACGATGTGGTATACCGGGATCAACGTGCTGTCAATGGATTGAGCCAGGGCATGTGAAGCGTCTGGGGTAAACCATGGAAGGTTCTGTGGGGCCTGGATGTGGAAAGGGAGCTGTGGTTTCGGTGCATTATTACATGACAGCTAGAGACTGAGTGTGAACGAATGTGGCTTTTGTTGTCTTTTCCTAGTGCTACCTCGCGCACATGCGGAGGGCAGGGGTTGTTATTTCATGTGTGGTGGGGTGGTGACAGGAATGAATATGGGCAGACAATATGAATTATGTACATGTGTATATATGTATATATCTGTGTGTGTATTCCCTGCGTGTCGTAAAAGGCGACTAAAAGGGGAGGGAGCGGGGGGCTGGAAATTTTCCCCTCTGGTTTTCAATTCTTCAAAAGAAGGAGCAGAGAAGGGGGCCAAGAGAGGATATTCCCTCAAAGGCTTAGTCCTCTGTTCTAAACGCTACATCGCTGACGCGGGAAATGGTGAATAGTATGAAAAACAATATATATATATATATATATATATATATATATATATATATATATATATATATATATATATATATATATATATATATATATATATTTATATATATCGAGAGAGAGAGAGAGAGAGAGAGAGAGAGAGAGAGAGAGAGAGAGAGAGAGAGAGAGAGAGAGAGAGAGAGAGAGAAGTGAGGTTAATTAAGTGAGAGGTAGACAGTAGTTGATATGATAATGATACTTGCAGGACTGGCTGTGCAAGAGCCTGCTGACGCTCAGGATGTATGCCCAGATGGCCTCCATCAACTGGATGTTCGTCGAGGGTCTTTTCCTGCACTCCAAACTCACCTCCAACGTGTTTGACTCAGGCGCTCCCTTCACTCTCTACTACATCATAGGCTGGGGTCAGTCCATAGAGCTATCACGGATTACGATATAGACTTTTCCTTGCTATCGACTCTTTCTCAAATTTTCTAATTTCTTGTCATACGTTGTTCAGTGATTTATGAAAGTACAACTTTAGTTTTACCAAGTATGATAGGTTTGATTATATTCCTATGTTTAGTTCAAAGTCAGATGATAAATGAATAGATATATATAATTTCCTGGGAAATTTAATGGGAGGGTATTGATTGAGAGAATAAAGGTATGTACAGAGCATCAGATTGGGGAAGAGCAGTGTGGTTTCAAAAGTGGTAGAGGATGTGTGGATCAGGTGTTTGCTTTGAAGAATATATGTGAGAAATACTTAGAAAAGCAAATGGATTTGTATGTAGCATTTATGGATCTGGAGAAGGCATATGATAGAGTTGATAGGCGTGATTTATGGAAGGTATTAAGAGTATATGGTGAGGGAGGTGAGTTGCTAAAAGCAGTAAAAAGTTTTATCAAGGATGTAAGGCATGTGTACGAGTAAGAAGAGAGGAAAATGATTGGTTCCCAGTGAATGTAGGTTTGCGGCAGGGGTGTGTGATGTCTCCATGGTTGTTTAATTTGTTTATGGATGGGTTGGTTATGGATGTAACTGCAAGAGTTTTGAAGAGAGGTGCGAGTATGTAGTCTGTTGGGGATAAGAGGGTCTGGGAATTGAGTCAGTTGTTGTTTATCCATGATACAGCTCTAGTGGCTGATTCGGGAGAGAATGTGCTGAAGTTGGTGACTGAAATGGAAGAGTGTGTGAAAGGAGAAAGTGTTGAGGGACAAGTAGATTGGGTTGTAACTTTGAACGGAGAAAAATTGGAGGAATTGAAGTGTTTTAGATATCTGGGAGTGGACTTAGTAGCGGATGGAACTATGGAAGCGGAAGTGAGTTACAGGGTGGGGGTTCTGGGAGCGTTGAAGAATGTGTGGAAGGCGAGAAAGTTATCTCGGAGAGCAAAAATGAGTACATTTGAAGGAATAGTGGTTCCAACAATGTTATATGGTTGCGAGGCATCGGCTAGAAATAGAGTTGAATAGAGGAGGGTGGATGTGCTGCAAATGAAATGTTTGAGGCCAATATGTGGTGTAAAGTGGTTTGATCGAGTAAGTAATGGAAGGATAAGAGAAGTGTGTGGATATGAAAAGAGTGTGGCCAAGAGAGCAGAGGTGGGTATGTCGAAATGGTTTGGACATATGGAGAGAATGAGTGAGGAAAGATTGTCTAAGAGGATATATGTGTCAGAGGTGGAGGGAACAAAGAGGAGCGGGATGGAGAAGTATGGAGTGAAAAATATTTTGAGTCATCGAGGCCTGAACATACAGGAAGGTGAGAGGCGTGCACGGAAGAGTGAATTGGAATGATGTGGTATACCGGGGTCGACATGCTGTCAATGGACTGAACCAGGGCATGTGAAGCGTCTGAGGTAAACCATGATCAAGTTTTCAGGGGCCTTGATGTGGATAAAGAACGTGGTGTCGATGCATTATGCATGACAGCTAGAGACTGAGTGTGAATGAATGTGGCCTATCATGTCTGTTTTCCTAGCAGTAACTCGCTAAAGCAGGGGGTAGCGATGTTGTTTCCTGTGGGGAAGGGTAGCGACAGGTATGAATGAAGGCAAGAAGGTGAAAATCGTACATGTGTATGTACGATTTTATGCATATATATATACATATATTTTATGCATATATATTTTATGCATATATATATATATATATATATATATATATATATATATATATATATATATATATATATATATATATATATATATATATATATATGCATATATATATATATATATATATATATATATATATATATATATATATATATATATATATATATATATATATATATATATATATATTTTCTTTCTTTCAAACTATTCGCCATTTCCCGCGTTAGCGAGGTAGCGTTAAGAACAGAGAACTGGGCCTTTGAGGGAATATCCTCACCTGGCCCCCTTCTCTGTTCATTCTTTTGAAAAAAAAAAATGAGGGGGAGGATTTCCAGCCACCCACTCCCTCCCCTTTTAGTCGCCTTCTACGACACGCAGGGAATACGTGGGAAGTATTCTTTCTCCCCTATCCCCAGGGAGGATGTATATATATTTTTTTTTTTTTTTTTTTTTTTTTGCTTTGTCGCTGTCTCCCGCGTTTGCGAGTTAGCGCAAGGAAACAGACGAAAGAAATGGCCCAACCCACTCCCATACACATGTATATACATACACATCCACACACGCAAATATACATACCTACACAGCTTTCCATGGTTTACCCCAGACGCTTCACATGCCCTGATTCAATCCATTGACAGCACGTCGACCCCGGTATACCACATCGATCCAATTCATTCTATTCCTTGCCCGCGTTTCACCCTCCTGCATGTTCAGGCCCCGATCACTCAAAAGCATTTTCGCTCCATCTTTCCACCTCCAATTTGGTTTCCCACTTCTCCTCGTTCCCTCCACCTCCGACACATATATCCTATTGGTCAATCTTTCCTCAATCATTCTCTCCTGGTGCCCAAACCATTTCAAAACACCCTCTTCTGCTCTCTGAACCACGCCCTTTTTATTTCCACACATCTCTCTTACCCTTACATTACTTACTCGATCAAACCACCTCGCACCACATATTGTCCTCAAACATCTCATTACCAGCACGTCCACCCTCCTCCGCACAACTCTATCCATAGCCCACGCCTCGGAACCTCGCAACCAACACATCCCTGCCGCAAACCTACATTCACTGAGAACCAATCACTTTCCTCTCTTCCTACACGTGCACATGCCTTACATCCTTGATAAAAACTTTTCACTGCTTCTAACAACTTGTCTCCCACACCATATATTCTTGGTACCTTCCACAGAGCATATATATATATATATATATATATATATATATATATATATATATATATATATATATATATATATATATATATATATTATCCCTGGGGATAGGGGAGAAAGAATACTTCCCACGTATTCCCTGCGTGTCGTAGAAGGCGACTAAAAGGGGAGGGAGTGGGTGGCTGGAAATCCTCCCCTCTCGTTTTTTTTTTTTTTTTCCAAAAGAAGGAACAGAGAAGGGGGCCAGGTGAGGATTTTCCCTCTAAGGCCCAGTCCTCTGTTCTTAACGCTACCTCGCAAACTCGGGAAATGGCGAATAGTATGAAAAAAAAAAAAAAAATATATATATATATATATATATATATATATATATATATATATATATATATAAATTTTATTATACTATTATTTTGCTTTGTCGCTGTCTCTCGCGTTTGCGAGGTAGCGCAAAGAAACAGACGAAAGAATGGCCCAACCCACCCACATACACATGTATATACATACACATCCACACACGCAAATATACATACCTATACATCTCAATGTACAAATATATATACACACACAGACATATACATATATACACATGTACATAATTCATACTGTCTGACTTTATTTACTCCATCGCCACCTCGCCACACATGGAATAACAACCCCTTCTCCTCAGGTGTGAGAGATACCATTAGAAAAAGACAACAAAAGCCCCATTCGTTCACACTCAGTCTCTAGCTGTCATATAATAATGCACCGAAACCACAGCTCCCTTTTCATATCCAGACCCCACAGAAATTTCCATGGTTTACTCCAGACGCTTCACATGCCCTGATTCAATCCATTGATAGCACGTCGACCCCGGTATACCACATCGATCCAATTCACTCTATTCCTTGCCCGCCTTTCACCCTCCTGCATGTTCAGGCCCCGATCACTCAAAATCTTTTTCACTCCATCTTTCCACCTCCACTTTGGTTTCCCACTTCTCCTCGTTCCCTCCACCTCCGACACATACATCCTATTGGTCAATCTTACCTCACTCATTCTCTCCATGTGACCAAACCATTTCAAAAAAACCTCTTCTGCTTTCTGAACCACGCTCTTTTTATTTCCACACATCTCTCTTACCCTTACATTACTTACTCGATCAAACCACCTCACACCACATATTGTCCTCAAACATCTCATTTCCAGCACATCCACCCTCCTGCGCTCAACTCTAAGCATAGCCCACGCCTCGGAACCTCGCAACCAACACATCCTTGCCGCAAACCTACATTCACTGAGAACCAATCACTTTCCTCTCTTCCTACACGTACACATGCCTTACATCCTCGATAAAAAACTTTTCACTGCTTCTAACAACTTGCTTCCCACACCATATATTCTTAGTACCTTCCACAGAGCATATATATATATATATATATATCTATATATATATATATATATATATATATATATATATATATATATATATATATATATATATATATTTTTTTTTTTTTTTTTTTTTTTTTCTTTTTTTTTTTTTTCTTTTTGCTTTGTCGCTGTCTCCCGCGTTTGCGAGGTAACGCAAGGAAACAGACGAAAGAAATGGCCCAACCCACCCCCATACACACGTATATACATACACGTCCACACACGCAAATATACATACCTACACAACTTTCCATGGTTTACCCCAGACGCTTCACATGCCCTGATTCAATCCACTGACAGCATGTCAACCCCGGTATACCACATCGATCCAATTCACTTTATTCCTTGCCCTCCTTTCACCCTCCTGCATGTTCAGGCCCCGATCACACAAAACCTTTTTCACTCCATCTTTCCACCTCCAATTTGGTCTCCCACTTCTCCTCGTTCCCTCCACCTCCGACACATATATCCTCTTGGTCAATCTTTCCTCACTCATTCTCTCCATGTGCCCAAACCATTTCAAAACACCCTCTTATGCTCTCTCAACCACGGTCTTTTTATTTCGACACATCTCTCTTACCCTTACATTACTTACTCGATCAAACCACCTCACACCACACATTGTCCTCAAACATATCATTTCCAGCACATCCACCCTCCTGCGCACAACTCTATCCATAGCCCACGCCTCGCAACCATACAACATTGTTGGAACCACTATTCCTTCAAACATACCTATTTTTGCTTTCCGAGATAATGTTCTCGACTTCCACACATTCTTCAAGGCTCCCAGGATTTTCGCCCCCTCCCCCACCCTATGATCCACTTCCGCTTCCATGGTTCCATCCGCTGCCAGATCCACTCCTAGATATCTAAAACACTTTACTTCCTCCAGTTTTTCTCCATTCAAACTTACCTCCCAATTTACTTGATCCTCAACCCTACTGTACCGAATAACCTTGCTCTTATTCACATTTACTCTTAACTTTCTTCTTTCACACACTTAACCAAACTCAGTCACCAGCTTCTGCAGTTTCTCACATGAATCAGCGACCAGCGCTGTATCATCAGCGAACAACAACTAACTCACTTCCCAAGCTCTCTCATCCACAACAGACTTCATACTTGCCCCTCTTCCCAAAACTCTTGCATTCACCTCCCTAACAACCCCATCCATAAACAAATTAAACAACCATGGAGACATCACACACCCCTGCCGAAAACCTACATTCACTGAGAACCAATCACTTTTCTCTCTTCCTACACGTACACATGCCTTACATACTCGATAAAAACTTTTCACTGCTTCTAACAACTTGCCTCCCACACCATATATTCTAAATACCTTCCACAGAGCATCTCTATCAAATCTATCATATGCCTTCTCCAGATCTATAAATGCTACATACAAATCCATTTGCTTTTCTAAGTATTTCTCATATACATTCTTCAAAGCAAACACCTGATCCACACATCCTCTACCACTTCTGAAACCACACTGCTCTTCCCCAATCTGATGCTCTGTACATGCCTTCACCCTCGCAATCAATAACCTCCCATATAATTTACCAGGAATACTCAACAACCTTATACCTCTGTAATTTGAGCACTCACTCTTATCCCCTTTGCCTTTGTACAATGGCACTATGCAAGCATTCCGCCAATCTTCAGGCACCTCACCATGAGTCATACATACATTAAATAACCTTACCAACCAGTCAACAATATAGTCACCCCCTTTTTTAATAAATTCCACTGCAATACCATCCAAACCTGCTGCCTTGCCGGTTTTCATCTTCCGCAAAGCTTTTACTACCTCTTCTTTGTTTACCAAATCATTTTCCCTAACCCTCTCACTTTGCACACCACCTCGACAAAAACACCCTATATCTGCCACTCTATCATCAAACACATTCAACAAACCTTCAAAATACTCACTCCATCTCCTTCTCACATCACCACTACTTGTTATCACCTCCCCATTTGCGCCCTTCACTGAAGTTCCCATTTGCTCCCTTGTCTTACGCATATATATATATATATATATATATATATATATATATATATATATATATATATATATATATATATATATATATATATAGATATATATATATATATATATATATATATATATATATATATATATATATATATAGAGAGAGAGAGAGAGAGAGAGAGATTTTATCATTATACTATTATTTTGCTTTGTCGCTGTCTCTCGCGTTTGCGAGGTAGCGCAAGGAAACAGACGAAAGAATGGCCCAACCCACCCACATACACATGTATATACATACACATCCACACACGCAAATATACATACCTATACAACTCAATGTACAAATATATATACACACACAGACATATACACATATAGGCATGTACATAATTCATACCGCCTGACTTTATTTATTCCATCGCCACCTCGCCACACATGGAATAACAACCCCTTCTCCTCATGTATGAGAGGTACCGGAAGGAAAAGACAATAAAAGCCCCATTCGCTCACACTCAGTCTCTAGCTGTCATGTAATAATGCACCGGAACCACAGCTCCCTTTTCATATCCAGACCCCACAGAACTTTCCATGGTTTACCCCAGACGCTTCATATGCCCTGGTTCAGTCCATTGACAGCAGGTCGACCACGGAATACCACATCGTTCCAATTCACTCTATTCCTTCCTCGTTCCCTCGAACTCTGACACATATATCCTCTAGGTCAATCTATCCTCACTCATTCTCTCCATGTAACCAAACCATTTCAAAACACCCTCTTCTGCTCTCTCAAACACACTCTTTTTATTTCCACACATCTCTCTTACCCTTACATTACTTACTCGATCAAACCACCTCACACCACACATTGTCCTCAAACATCTCATTTCAAGCACATCCACCCTCCTGCGCACAACTCTATCCATAGCCCACGCCTCGCAGCCATACAACATTGTTGGAACCACTATTCCTTCAAACATACCCATTATTGCTTTCCGAGATAATGTTCTCGACTTCCACACATTCTTCAAGGCTCCCAGAGTTTTCGCCCCCTCCCCCACCCTATGATTCACTTCCGCTTCCATGGTTCCAACTACTGCCAAATCCACTCCCATATATCTAAAACACTTTACTTCCTCCAGTTTTTCTCCATTCAAACTTACATCCCAATTGACTTGACCCTCAACCCTACTATACCTAATAACCTTCCTCTTATTCACATTTACTCTCAACTTTCTTCTTTCACACACATTACCAAACTCAGTCACCAGCTTCTGCAGTTTCTCACATGAATCAGCCACCAGCACGGTATCATCAGCGAACAGCAGCTGACTCACTTCCCAAGCTCTCTCATCCACAACAGACTGCAAACTTGCCCCTCTTTCCAAAACTCTTGCATTCACCTCCCTAACAAATTGAACAAACAAATTGAACAAATTGAACAAACATGGAGACATCAAACACCCCTGCCGCAAACCTACATTCACTGAGAACCAATCACTTTCCTCTCTTCCTACACTTACACATGTCTTACATCCTCGATAAAAACTTTTCACTGCTTCTAACAACTTGCCTCCCACACCATATATTCTTAATACCTTCCACAGAGCATCTCTATCAACTCTGTCATATGCCTTCTCCAGATCCATAAATGCTACATACAAATCCATTTGCTTTTCTAAGTATTTCTCACATATATTCTTCAAAGCAAACACCTGATCCACACTTCCTCTACCACTTCTGTACATGCTCTGTACATGCCATCACCCTCTCAATCAATACCCTCCCATATAATTTACCAGGGATACTCCACAAACTGGCACTATGCAAGCATTCCGTCAACCCTCAGGCACCTCACCATGAATCATACATACATTAAATAACCTTACCAACCAGTCAACAATACAGTCACCCACTTTTTTAATAAATTCCACTGCAATACCATCCAAACCCGCTGCCTTGCCGACTTTCATCTTCCGCAAAGCTTTTACTACCTCTTCTCTGTTTACCAAATCATTTTCCCTAACGCTCTCACTTTGCACACCACCTCGACCAAAACACCCTATATCTGCCACTCTATTATCAAACACGTTCAACAAACCTTCAAAATACTTACTCCATCTCCTTCTCACATCACCACTGCTTGTTATCACCTCCCCATTATCCCCCTTCACTGAAGTTCCCATTTGTTCCCTTGTCTTGCGCACTCTATTTACCTCCTTCCAAAACATCTTTTTTTTGCTCCCTAAAATTTAATGATACTCTCTCACCCCAACTCTCATTTGCCCTCTTTTTCGCCTCTTGCACCTTTCTCTTGACCTCCTGCCTCTTTCTTTTATACATCTCCCACTCATTTGCATTTTTTCCCTGCAAAAATCGTCCAATGCCTCTCTCTTCTCTTTCACTAATAATCTTAGTTTTTCATCCCACCACTCACTACCCTTTCTAATCAACCCAGTGATTGGTTCTCAGTGAATATAGGATTGCGGCAGGGGTGTGTGATGTCTCCATGGTTGTTTAATTTGTTTATGGATGGGGTTGTTCGGGAGGTGGATGCACGAGTTTTGGAAAGAGGGGCAAGTATGAAGTCTCCTGGGGATGAGAGAGCTTGGGAAGTGAGTCAGTTGTTGTTCGCTGATGATACAGCGTTGGTGGCTGATTCATGTGAGAAACTGCAGAAGCTGGTGACTGAGTTTGGTAAAGTGTGTGAAAGAAGAAAGTTAACAATAAATGTGAATAAGAGCAAGGCTATTAGGTACAGTAAGGTTGAGGGTCAAGTCAATTGGGAGGTAAGTTTGAATGGAGAAAAACTGGAGGAACTAAAGTTTTTTAGATATCTGGGAGTGGATCTGGCAGCGGATGGAACCATGGAAGCGGAAATGGATCATAGGGTGGGTGAGGGGGCGAAAATCCTGGGAGCCTTGAAGAATGTGTGGAAGTCGAGAACATTATCTCGGAAAGCAAAAATGGGTATGTTTGAAGGAATAGTGGTTCCAACAATGTTGTATGGTTGTGAGCCGTGGGCTATGGATACAGTTGTGCGCAGGAGGATGGATGTGCTGGAAATGAGATGTTTGAGGACAATGTGTGGTGTGAGGTGGTTTGATAGAGTAAGTAACGAAAGGGTAAGAGAGATGTGTGGAAATAAAAAGAGCGTGGTTGGGAGAGCAGAAGAGGGTGTTTTGAAATGGTTTGGGCACATGGAGAGAATGAGTGAGGAAAGATTGACCAAGAGGATATATGTGTCGGAGGTGGAGGGAACGAGGAGAAGTGGGAGACCAAATTGGAGGTGGAAAGATGTAGTGAAAAAGATTTTGTGTGATCTGGGCCTGAACATGCAGGAGGGTGAAAGGAGGGCAAGGAATAGAGTGAATTGGATCGATGTGGTATACCGGGGTTGACGTGCTGTCATTGAATTGAATCAGGGCATGTGAAGCGTTTGGGGTAAACCATGGAAAGCTGTGTAGGTATGTATATTTGCGTGTGTGGACGTATATATATACATGTGTATGGGGGTGGGTTGGGCCATTTCTTTCGTCTGTTTCCTTGCGCTACCTCGCAAACGTGGGAGACAGCGACAAAGCAAAAAAAAGAAAAAAAAAAAAAAAAAAAAATATATATATATATATATATATATATATATATATATATATATATATATATATATATATATATATATGTATATATATATATATATGTATAAGTGAGAGGGTCAGGGAAAATGATTTGGTAGACTGAGAAGAGGTAGCAAAAGCTTTGCGGAAGATGGAGGCCGGCAAGGCAGCAGACTTGGATGGTATTGCAGTGAAAATATATAAATATATATATATATATATATATATATATATATATATATATATATATATATATATATATATATATATATATATATATATAATCCCTGGGGATAGGGGAGAAAGAATACTTCCCACGTATTCCCTGCGTGTCGTAGAAGGCGACTAAAAGAGGAGGGAGCGGGGGGCTGGAAATCCTTCCCTCTTGTTTTTTTTTTTTAATTTTCCAAAAAAAGGAACAGAGAAGGGGGCCAGGTGAGGATGTTCCCTCAGAGGCCCAGTCCTCTGTTCTTAACGCTACCTTGCTGATGCGGGAAATGGCGAATAGTTTGAAAAAAAAATATGTATGTATATATATATATATATATATATATATATATATATATATATATATATATATATATATATATATATATATATATATATATATATATATGTAGGGGAGAAAGAATACTTCCCACGCATTCCTCACGTGTCGTAGAAGGCGACTAAAGGGGACGGGAGCGGGGGGCCGGAAATCCTCCCCTCCTTGTATTTTTAACTTTCTGAAATGGGAAACAGAAGAAGAAGTCACGCGGGGAGTGGTCATCCTCCTCGAAGGCTCAGATTGGGGTGTCTAAATGTGTGTGGATGTAACCAAGATGTGAAAAAAGGAGAGATAGGTAGTATGTTTGAGGAAAGGAACTTGGATGTTTTGGCTCTGAGTGAAACGAAGCTCAAGGGTAAAGGGGAAGAGTGGTTTGGGAATGTCTTGGGAGTAAAGTCAGGGGTTAGTGAGAGGACAAGTTCAATCGAAGGAGTAGCACTACTCATGAAACAAGAGTGGTGGGAATATGTGATAGAGTGTAAGAAAGTAAATTCTAGATTCATATGGGTAAAACTGAAAGTTGATGGAGAGAGATGGGTGATTATTGGTGCATATGCACCTGGGCATGATAAGAGAGATCATGAGAGGCAAGTGTTTTGGGAGCAGCTGAATGAGTGTGTTAGTGGTTTTGATGCGCAAGACCAGGTTATAGTGATGGGTGATTTGAACGCAAAGGTGAGTAATGTGGCAGTTGAGGGAATAATTGGTATACATGGGGTGTTCAGTGTTCTACATGGAAATGATGAAGAGCTTTCAGATTTATGTGCTGAAAAAGGACTGTTGATTGGGAATACCTGGTTTAAAAAGCGAGATATACATAAGTATACGTATGTAAGTAGTAGAGATGGCCAGAGAGCGTTATTGGATTACGTGTTAATTGATAGGCGAGTGAAAGACAGACTTTTGGATTTTAATGTGCTGAGAGGTGCAACTGGAGGGATGTCTGATCATTATCTTGTGGAGGCGAAGGTGAAGATTTGTAAGAGTTTTCAGAAAAAAAGAGAATGTTGGGGTGAAGAGAGTGGTGAGAGTAAGTGAGCTTGGGAAGGAGACTTGTGTGAGGAAGTACCAGGAGAGATTGAGTACAGAATAGAAAAAGGTGAGAACAAAGGAGGTAAGGCGAGTGGGGGAGGAATGGGATGTATTTAGGGAGGCAGTGATGGCTTGCGCAAAATATGTTTGTGGCATGAGAAGCGTGGGAGGTGGGTTGATTAGAAAGGGTGGTCAGTGGTGGGACGAAGAAGTAAGATTATTAGTAAAAGAGAAGAGAGAGGCATTTGGACGATTTTTGCAGGGAAAAAAAATGCAAATGAGTGGGAGATGTATAAAAGAAAGAGACAGGAGGTCAAGAGAGAGGTGCAAGAGGTGGAAAAGAGGGCAAATGAAAGTTGGGGTGAGAGAGTATCACTAAATTTTAGGGAAAATAAAAAGATGTTCTGGAAGGAGGTAAATAAAGTGCCTAAGACTAGGGAGCAAATGGGAACTTCAGCGAAGGAGGCTAATGGGGAGGTGATAACAAGTTGTAGTGATGTGAGAAAGACATGGAATGAGTATTTTGAAGGTTTGTTGAATGTGTTTGATGATAGAGTGGCAGATACAGGGTGTTTTGGTCGAGGTGGTGTGCAAAGTGAGAGGGTTAGGGAAAATGATTTGGTAAACAGAGACGAGGTAATAAAAGCTTTGCGGAAGATGAAAGCTGGGAAGGCATCAGGTTTGGATGGCATTGCAGTGGAATTTATCAAAAAAGGGGGTGACTGTATTGTTGACTGGTTGGTAAGGTTATTTAATGTATGTATGATTCATGGTGAGGTGCCTTAGGATTGGCGGAATGCTTGCATAGAGCCATTGTACAACGGCAAAGGGGATAAGAATGAGTGCTCAAATTACAAAGGTATAAGTTTGGTGAGTATTCCTGGTAAATTATATGGGAGGGTATTGATTGAGAGACTGAAGGTATGTACAGAGCATCAGATTGGGGAAGAGCAGTGTGGTATCAGAAGTGGTAGATGTGGGTAGATCAGGTGTTTGCTTTGAAGAATGTATGTCAGAAATACTTAGAAATGCAAATGGATTTGCATGTAGCTTTTATGGATCTGAAGAAGGCAAATGATGGAGTTGATAGAGATGCTTTGTTGAAGGTATTAAGAATATATGGTATCGGACGCAAGTTGTTAGAAACAGTCAAAAGTTTTTATTGGGGATGTAAGGCATGTGTACGTGTAGGAAGAGAGGAAAGTGATTGGTTCTCAGTGAATGTAGGTTTGCGGCAGGGGGGTGTGATGTCTCCATGGTTGTTTCATTTGTTTATGGATGGGGTTGTTAGGGAGATCAATGCAAGAGTTTTGGAAAGAGGCAAGTATGCAGTCTGTTGTGGATGAGAGAGCTTGAGAAGCGAGTCAGTTGTTGTTCGCTAATGATACACCGCTGGTGGCCGATTCATGTGAGAAACTGCAGAAGCTGGTGAATGAGTTAGGTAAAGTGTGTGAAAGAAGAAAGTTCAGAGTAAATGTGAATAACAGCAAGGTTATTAGGTACAGTAGGGTTCAGGGTCAAGCTAATTGTGGGGTAAGTTTGAATGGAGAAAAACTGGAGGAAGTAAAATGTTTTAGATATCTGGGAGTGGATCTGGCAGCGGATGGATCCATGGAAGCGGAAGCGAATCATAGGGACAGAGAGGGGCCGAAAATTCTGGGATTCTTGAATAATGTTTGGAAGTCGAGAACATTATCTCGGAAAGCAAAAATGGGTATGTTTGAAGGAATTGTAGTTCCAACAATGTTGTTTGGTTACGAGGTGTGGGCTATGGATAGAGTTATGCGCAGGAGGGTGGATGTGATGGAAATGAGATGTTTGAGGACAATATGTGGTGTGAGGTGGTTTGATGGAGTAAGTAAAGTAAGGGTAAGAGAGATGTGTGAAAATGAAAAGAGTGTGGTTGAGAGAGCAAAAGGGGGTATTTTGAAATGGTTTGGTCACATGGAGAGAATGAGTAAGGAAAGATTGACCAAGAGGATATGTGTGTCAGAGGTGGAGGAAACGAGGAGAAGTGGGAGACCAAATTGGAGGTGGAAAGATGGAGTGAAAAAGATTTTGAGTGATCAGGGCCTGAACATGCAGGAGGGTGAAAGGCGTGCAAGGAATAGAGTGAATTCGAACGATGTGGTATACCGGGGTCGACTTGCTGTCAGTGGATTGAACCAGGGCTTGTGCTGCGTCTGGGTAAACCATGGAAAGTTCTGTGGGGTCTGGATGTGGAAGGGGAGCTGTGGTTTTGGTGCATTATTAATTGACAGCTGGAGACTAAATGTGAACGAATGGGGCCTTTGTTGTCTTTTCCTATCCAGAAAATTCTCTTGGCTCCATCTATAAAGTGCCTTGTGGAAACTCTGATAATCTTTATGTTGGTCAGACTGGTAAGGATCTTTCTGTTAGACTTAAGCAACATAAAAATAGTATAAGAACGGGACAAGATTCAAATGCCTTGTTTAATCATGTTAAAAACTATGATCATTGTATTGACTGGAGTAACGCCATCTCAGTTATCAACTCTAACTCTATTACCAAGAGAAATATCATTGAATCTTCTATGATTAAATACACAAAGAATTATAATCTTAATATTAGTGATGGTCTATACAAATTAGATAACTTTATTGTTGATAAGATTTGTAAAATGATAAGTTTATGAACGCTCGTTGTATGTTTTGGACAATCACATGTTTACCAAATGGCGTCCTAGCTTCGTCTCTTCGATGTATATCAACTGACTGTTATATTTCTGTCTTGTGTCTCCCCTGATGATGTGATTATTACACGAAAGTGCACTTGGGAACTTTTCGTGTTTCATTTTCCCCTTTGACTCATAGGAATATATATGTATGTATGTATATATATATATATATATATATATATATATATATATATATATATATATATATATATATATATATATGCAAGAGTTTTGGAAAGAGGGGCAAGTATGAGGTCTGTTGGGGATGAGAGAGCTTGGGAAGTGAGTCAGTTGTTGTTCGCTGATGATACAGCGCTGGTGGCTGATTCATGTGAGAAACTGCAGAAGCTGGTGACTGAATTTGGTAAAGTGTGTGAAAGAAGAAAGTTAAGAGTAAATGTGAATAAGAGCAAGGTTATTAGGTACAGTAGGGTTGAGGGTCAAGTCAATTGGGAGGTGAGTTTGAATGGAGAAAAACTGGAGGAAGTGAAGTGTTTTAGATATCTGGGAGTGGATCTGGCAGCGGATGGAACCATGGAAGCGGAAGTGGATCATAGGGTGGGGGAGGGGGCGAAAATTCTGGGAGCCTTGAAGAATGTGTGGAAGTCGAGAACATTATCTCGGAAAGCAAAAATGGGTATGTTTGAAGGAATAGTGGTTCCAACAATGTTGTATGGTTGCGAGGCGTGGGCTATGGATAGAGTTATGAGCAGGAGGATGGATGTGCTGGAAATGAGATGTTTGAGGACAATGTGTGGTGTGAGGTGGTTTGATCGAGTAAGTAACGTAAGGGTAAGAGAGATGTGTGGAAATAAAAAGAGCGTGGTTGAGAGAGCAGAAGAGGGTGTTTTGAAATGGTTCGGGCACATGGAGAGAATGAGTGAGGAAAGATTGACCAAGAGAATATATGTGTCGGAGGTGGAGGGAACGAGGAGAAGAGGGAGACCAAATTGGAGGTGGAAAGATGGAGTGAAAAAGATTTTGTGTGATCGGGGCCTGAACATGCAGGAGGGTGAAAGGCGTGCAAGGAATAGAGTGAATTGGAGCGATGTGGTATACCGGGGTTGACGTGCTGTCAGTGGATTGAATCAAGGCATGTGAAGCGTCTGGGGTAAACCATGGAAAGTTGTGTAGGTATGTATATTTGCGTGTGTGGACGTATGTATATACATGTGTTTGGGGGTGGGTTGGGCCATTTCTTTCGTCTGTTTCCTTGCGCTACCTCGCAAACGCGGGAGACAGCGACAAAGCAAAAGAAAAAAAAAAAGAAAACATATATATATATATATATATATATTTTTTTTTTTTTTTTTTTTTATACTTTGTCGCTGTCTCCCGCGTTTGCGAGGTAGCGCAAGGAAACAGACGAAAGAAATGGCCCAACCCCCCCCCATACACATGTACATATATATATATATATATATATATATATATTTTTATTTTATTTATTCATACTATTCGCCATTTCCCGCAATAGCGAGGTAGCGTTAAGAACAGAGAACTGGGCCTTTGAGGGAATATCCTCACCTGGCCCCCTTCTCTGTTCCTTCTTTTGGAGAATTAAAAAAAAAAAACCCAGAGGGGAGGATTTCCAGCCCCCCGCTCCCTTCCCTTTTAGTCGCCTTCTACGACACGCAGGGAATACGTGGGAAGTATTCTTTCTCCCCTAACCCTTGGGATAGTAATTACAGATAAAAGGTAAAAAAAGAAGGAAAAAAAAGGATATTATGAAAGACGACAACTTAATGAAGACTAGCCTAAAAAGTATCAAAGACATTTATCTACTTTTGAGGGAATGAAGTAAAATGCCGGAGTTATCTTTGCTTCACAGGGACAACGGCATATATATATATATATATATATATATATATATATATATATATATATATATATATATTCTTTTTTTTTATTTTTTTTCTTTGTCGCTGTCTCCCGCGTTTGCGAGGTAGCGCAAGGAAACAGACGAAAGAAATGGCCCAACCCACCCCCATACACATGAATATACAAATGTCCACACACGCAAATATACATACCTACACAGCTTTCCATGGTTTACCCCAGACGCTTCACATGCCTTGATTCAACCCACTGAAAGCACGTCAACCCCGGTATATCACATCGATTCAATTCACTCTATTCCTTGCACGCCTTTCACCCTCCTGCATGTTCAGGCCTCGATCACTCAAAATCTTTTTCACTCCATCGTTCCAACACCAATTCGGTCTCCCACTTCTCCTCGTTCCCTCCACCTCCGACAAATATATCCTCTTGGTCAATCTTTCCTCACTCATTCTCTCTATGTGACCAAACCATTTCAAAACACCCTCTTCTGCTCTCTCAACCACGCTCTTTTTATTTCCACACATCTCTCTTACCCTTACATTACTTACTCGATCAAACAACCTCACACCACACATTGTCCTCAAACATCTCATTTCCAGCACATCCATCCTCCTTCGCACAACTCTATCCATAGCCCACGCCTCGCAACCATACAACATTGTTGGAACCACTATTCCTTCAAACATACCCATTTTTGCTTTCCGAGATAATGTTCTCGACTTCCAAACATTCTTCAAAGCTCCCAGGATTTTCGCCCCCTCCCCCACCCTATGATTCACTTCTGCTTCCATGGTTCCATCCGCTGCCAGATCCACTCCCAGATATCTAAAACACTTTACTTCCTCCAGTTTTTCTCCATTCAAACTTACCTCCCAAATGACTTGACCCTCAACCATACTGTACCTAATAACCTTGCTCTTATTTACATTTACTCTTAACTTTCTTCTTTCACACACTTTACCAAATTCAGTCACCAGCTTCTGCAGTTTCTCACATGAATCAGCCACCAGCGCTGTATCATCAGCGAACAACAACTGACTCACTTCCCAAGCTCTCTCATCCGCAACAGACTTCACACTTGCCCCTCTTTCCAAAACTCTTGCATTCACCTCCCTAACAACCCTATCCATAAACAAATTAAACAACCATGGAGACATCACACCCCCCTGCCGTAAACCTACATTCACTGAGAACAAATCACTTTCCTCTCTTCCTATACGTACACATGCCTTACATCCTCGATAAAAACTTTTCATTGCTTCTAGCAACTTGCCACCCACACCATATATTCTTAATACCTTCCACAGAGCATCTCTATCAACTCTATCATATGCCTTCTCCAGATCCATAAATGCTACATACAAATCCATTTGCTTTTATAAGTATTTCTCACATACATTCTTCAAAGCAAACACCTGATCCACACATCCTCTACCACTTCTGAAACCACACTGCTCTTCCCCAATCTGATGCTCTGTACATGCCTTCACCCTCTCAATCAATACCCTCCCATATAATTTACCATGAATACTCAACAAACTTATACCTCTGTAATTGAGCACTCAATGGCACTATGCACGCATTCCGCCAATCCTCAGGCACCTCACCATGAGTCATGCATACATGAAATAACCTTACCAACCAGTCAACAATACAGTCACCCCCCTTTTTTAATAAATTCCACTGCAATACCATCCAAACCTGCTGCCTTGCCAGCTTTCATCTTCCGCAAAGCTTTTATTACCTTTTCTCCGTTTACCAAATCATTTTCCCTAACCCTCTCACTTTGCACACCACCTCGACAAAAGCACCCTATATCTGCCACTCTATCATCAAACACATTCAACAAACCTTCAAAATACTCACTCTATCTCCTTCTCACATCACCACTACTTGTTATCACTTCCCCATTTGCGCCCTTCACTGAAGTTCCCATTTGCTCCCATGTCTTACGCACTTTATTTACCTCCTTCCAAAACATATTTTTATTCTCCCTAAAATTTAATGATACTCTCTCACCCCAACTCTCATTTGCTCTCTTTTTCACCTCTTGCACCTTTCTCTTGACCTCCTGTCTCTTTCTTTTATACATCTCCCACTCAATTGCATTTTTTCCCTGCAAAAATCGTCCAAATGCCTCTCTCTTCTCTTTCACTAATAATTTTACTTCTTCATCCCACCACTTACTACCCTTTCTAATCAACCCACCTCCCACGCTTCTCATGCCACAAGCATCTTTTGCGCAATCCATCACTAATTCCCTAAATACATCCCATTCCTCCCCCACTCCCCTTACTTCCATTGTTCTCACCTTTTCCAATTCTGTACTCAGTCTCTCCTGGTACTTCCTCACACAAGTCTCCTTCCCAAGCTCACTTACTCTCACCACCCTCTTCACCCCAACATTCACTCTTCTTTTCTGAAAACCCATACAAATCGTCACCTTAGCCTCCACAAGATAATGATCGGACATCCCTCCAGTTGCACCTCTCAGCACATTTACATCCAAAAGTCTCTCTTTCGCGCGCCTGTCATTTAACACGTAATCCAATAATGCTCTCTGGCCATCTCTCCTACTTACATACGTATACTTATGTATATCTCGCTTTTTAAACCAGGTATTCCCAATCACAAGTCCTTTTTCAGCACATAAATCTGCAAGCTCTTCACCATTTCCATTTACAACACTGAACACCCTCAATTATTCCCTCAACTGCCACATTACTCACCTTTGCATTCAAATCACCCATCACTATAACCCGGTCTTGTGCATCAAAACCACTAACACACTCATTCAGCTGCTCCCAAAACACTTGCCTCTCATGATCTTTCTTCTCATGCCCAGGTGCATATGCACCAATAATCACCCATCTCTCTCCATCAACTTTCAGTTTTACCCATATTAATCGAGAATTTACTTTCTTGCATTCTATCACATACTCCCACAACTCCTGTTTCAGGAGCACTGCTACTCCTTCCCTTGCTCTTATCCTCTCACTAACCCCTGACTTTACCCCCAAGACATTCCCAAACCACTCTTCCCCTTTACCCTTGAGCTTCGTTTCACTCAGAGCCAAAACACCCAGGTTCCTTTCCTCAAACATACTACCTATCTCTCCTTTTTTCACATCTTGGTTACATCCACACACATTTAGACACCCCAACCTGAGTCTACGAGGAGGATGAGCACTCCCCGCGAGACTCCTTCTGTTTCCCATTTTTTTTAGAAAGTTAAAAATACAGGGAGGGGAGGATTTCTGGCCCCCCGCTCCCGTCCCCTCTAGTCGCCTTCTACGATACGTAAGGAATGCGTGGGAAGTATTCTTTCACCCTTATCCCCAGGGATAATATATATATATATATATATATATATATATATATATATATATATATATATATATATATATATATATATATATATATATATATATATATATATACATACACACATATACACATATATACACACATACACACATATACACACACATATATATATACATATGAAAAATGTAAGAAATAATTTAGAAAACTGAAACTTTATATATATATATATATATATATATATATATATATATATATATATATATATATATATATATGTATATATCATTTATTATTATAAATTGCTTTGTCGCTGTCTCCCGCGTTAGCGAGGTAGCGCAAGGATACAGACGAAAGAGTGGCCCAACCCACCCACATACACATGTATATACATACACGTCCACACACGCAAATATACATACCTATACATCTCAATGTACACATATATATCATATACACACACAGACATATACACATACACACATGTACATAATTCATACTGTCTGCCTTTATTTATACCCATTGCCACCTCGCCAAACATGGAATAACAACCCCCTCCCCCCTCATGTGTGCGAGGTAGCGCTAGGAAAAGACAACAAAGACCCCATTCGTTCACACTCAGTCTCTAGCTGTCATGTAATAATGCACCGAAACCGCAGCTCCCCTTCCACATCCAGGCCGCACAGAACTTTCCATGGTTTACCCCAGACACTTGACATGCCCTGGTTCAATCCATTGAAAGCACGTCGACCCCGGTATACCACATCGTTTCAATTCACTCTATTCCTTGCACGCCTTTCACCCTCCTGCATGTTCAGGCCCCGATCACTCAAAATCTTTTTTCACTCCATCTTTCCACCTCCAATTTGGTCTCCCACTTCTCCTCGTTCCCTCCACCTCTGACACATATGTCCTCTTGGTCAATCTTTCCTTACTCATTCTCTCCATGTGACCAAACAATATAAAAACACCCTCCTCTGCTCTCTCAACCACACTCTTTTTATTTCCACACATCTCTCCTACCCTTACATTACTTACTCGATCAAACCACCGCACACCACACATTGTCCTCAAACATCTCATTTCCAGCATATCCACCCTCCTCCGCACAACTCTAATCATAGCCCACGCCTCGCAACCATACAACATTGTTGGAACCACTATTCCTTTAAACATACCCATATATATAAACATATATATATATATATATATATATATATATATATATATATATATATATATATATATATATATATATATATATATATATATTTTTCACACTATTCGCCATTTCCCACATTAGCGAGGTAGCGTTGACAACAGAGGACTTTGCCTTTGAGGGAATATCCTCACCTGGCCCCCTTCTCTGTTCCCTCTTTTGGAAAATGAAAAAAAAAAAAAGCGAGAGGGGAGGATTTCCAGCCCCCCGCTCCCTCCCCTTTTAGTCGCCTTCTACGACACGCAGGGAATACATGGGAAGTATTCTTTCTCCCCTATCCCCAGGGATAATATATATATATATATATATATATATATATATATATATATATATATATATATATATATATATATCCCTGGGGATAGGGGATTAAGAGTACTTCCCACGTATTCCCTGCGTGTCGTAGAAGGCGACTAAAAGGGGAGGGAGCGGGGGGCTGGAAATCCTCCCCTCTCGGTTTTTTTTAATTTTCCAAAAGAAGGAACAGAAAATTGGGCCAGGTGAGGGTATTCCCTCAAAGGCCCAGTCCTCTGTTCTTAACGCTACTTCGCTAATGCGGGAAATGGCGAATAGTTTGAAAGAAAGAAAGAAAAATATATATATATATATATATATATATATATATATATATATATATATATATATATATATATATATATATATATATATAAATATATATATATATATATATATATATATATATATATATATATATATATATATATATATATATATATATATATATACTCACTCCATCTCTTCGCATCACCAATACTTGATATTACTCCCCCATTAGCCCCTTCACCGATGTTCCCATTTGTTCTCTTGTCTTACGCACTTTATTTACCTCCTTCCAAAACATATTTTCATTCTCCCTAAAATTTTATGATAGTTTCTCTCCCCAACTCTCATTTGCACTCGTTTTCTCCACTTGAACCTTTGTCTTAACCTCCTGCCTCTGTCTTTTATACGTCTCCCAGTCATTTGCACTATTTCCCTGCAGAAATATTCCAAATACCTCTGTCTTCTCTTTCACTAATAACCTTACTTCTTTATACCACCGTTCACTACCCTTTCTAATCTGCCCACTTCCCACGCTCACTGCTTCCCTAAATACATCCCAGTCCTCCCCTACTCCCCTTACGTTCTTTGTTCTAACCTTTTTCCATTCTGCACTCAGTCTCTCCTGGTACTTCAACACACAATCTCCTTCCCAAGCTCACTTACACTCACCACTCTCCTCACTCCAACATTTTCTCTTCTGAAAACCTCTACAAATCTTCACCATCCCCTCCATAAGATTATGATCAGACATTCCCCAGTTGCACCTCTTAGCATATTAACATCCGAAAGTCTCTTTCGCGCGCTTCTCAATTAACACGTAATCCAATAACGCTCTCTGGCTGTCTCTCCTACTTACATACGTATTCTTATGTATATCTCTCTTTTCAAACCATGTATTCCCAATCACCAGTCCTTTTTCATCACACAATTATACAAGCTCTTCACCCTCAACTGCCACATTAAACACCTTTGCATTCAAATCACCCATCACTGTAACCCGGTCTCATGCATCAAAACTGCTAACATACTCATTTAGCTGCTCCCAAAACACTTGCCTTGCACCAATAATCACCCAATATTCACCCATATCTCTCATTCTACTTTCTTACCCTCTATCACATACTCCCACAACTCCTCTTTCAGGAGTAGTGCTACTCCTTCCTTTGCTCTTGTCCTATCACCAACCCCTGACTTTACTCCCAAAACAATCCCTAACCACTCTTCTCCTTTACCCTTGAGCTTCGTTTCACTCAGAACCAAAACGTACAGGTGCCTTTCCTCAAACATACCACCTATCTCTCCTTTTTTTCTCATCTTGGCTACATCCTCACACATTTAGACACCCCAACCTGAGCCTTCGAGGAGGATGAGCACTCCCTGCGTGACACCTTCTTCTGTTTCCCCTTTTAGAAAGTTGAAATACAAGGAGGAGAGAGTTTCTAGCCCCCAACACACGTCCTTTTTAGTAGCCTTCTACGACACGCGGGGAATGCGCGGGAAAAATTCTTTCTCCCCTATCCTCAGGTAGGTAAATAAAGATTGTAATACAAAGAAACAAATGGGAACATCGGTGAAAGGGCTAATGGGGAGGCAACAACAAGTAGTGGTAATGTGATAAGGATATGGAGTGAGTATTTCAAATGTTTCGTCGAGGTGGTGTGCGAAGTGAGAGGGTCACGAAAAATGATTTGGTAAATAGAGAAGAGGTAGTGAAAGCTTTGCGGAAGATGAAAGCCGGCAAGTTGGCGGATTTGGACGGTATTGCAGTGGAATCTATTAAAAAAGGGGATGACTGTGTTGTTGACTGGTTGGTGAGGATATTCATTGTAAATATGACTCATGATGAAGTGCCTGAGGATTGGCGAAATGCATGCGTAGTGCCATTGTACAAAGACAGAGAGAATAAAGGTAACTGTTCCAATTACAGAGTTATAAGTTTGTTGACTATTCCTGGGAAATTATACGTGAGGGTATTGATTGAGAGGGTGAAGGCATGTACAGAACATCAGATTGGGGAAGAGCAGTAAGGATTCAGAAGTGGTAGAGGATGTGTGGATCAGGTGTTTCCTTTCAATAATGTATGTGAGAAATACTTAGAAAAACAAATGGATTTGTATGTAGCATTTATGGATCTGGAGAAGACACATGATAGAGTTGATAGAGATGCTATGTGGAAGGTATTAAGAGTATATGGTGTGGGGTGGGAAAGTTGTTTGAAGCATTGAAAAGTTTTTATCGAGGATGTAAGGCATGTGTACGAGTAGGAAAAGAGGAAACTGATTGGTTCTCAATGAATGTCGGTTAGCAGCAGGGGTGCGTGATGAGAGCATCGTTGTTAAATGTGTTTATGGATGGGGTTGCTAAGGAGGTGAATGCAAGAGCTTTGGAGATAGCGGTAGGTATACAGTCTGTTGTGGATGAGCGAGATTGGGAAGTGAGTCAGCGCTATTGGCTGATTCGTGTGAGAAACTGCAGAAGCTGGTGACTGAGTTTGGTAAAGTGTGTGAAAAAATACTGCTGAGAGCAAATGTGAATAAGAGTAAGTTTATTAGGTACAGTACGGCCGAGGGACAAGTCATTTGGGATGTATGTTTGAATGGAGAAAAACTGGAGGAAGTGGAGTGTTTTAGATATCTGGGAGCAGATTTGGCAGCGGATGGAACCATGGAAGCGGAAGTGAGTCACAGGGTGGGGGAGGGGGCGAAAGTTTTGGAAGTTTTGAAAAATGTGTGGAGGGCGAGAACATTAACTCGGAAAGCAAAAATGGTTGTTTGAAGGAATAGTTTTTCCAGCAATATTATATGTTTGCGAGGCGTGGGCTATAAATTGGGTTATGCGGAGG